>NW_028270142.1:38114933-38414933 GCF_037043375.1 Chiloscyllium plagiosum | reverse complement strand
CGATGGATCAGGCTGAACTGACCTAGGACTAAATGTCCTAGCAAAAAGGCTAAATTGAATGATCACAAGGACTTTAAATGAGCAAATGAAAGGGAGACCTTGGAAAAAGCCAATACTGTTTCAGAAGTAAGTAATAGATCAGAAGTAAAGGGACAGTCAGAAATCCTACTAGGTATGGCAGGTATTGGCAAAACTGTAAGACGTACAGCAAACTTTGTTTAAACTGGCAACTTATGAACTGATATACTCAATAAACTGGCAAAAATTATATACCTCAAATATGGCAAAGTTTACTGTATTATTGTGATCTCCACAATGTCTGAATAATTGAAGGTGCAAGTGTGAAGGCTCTCTGCAGGTAAGTTTTATTTAAAGTAAAGGTGCATTATTAAAGTGATTTATGCTGTAAATAAAGTATAACAGTGATATATATCTTCCCTGCATTACATTTCTACTACTTAAGGTGTATTTTTACATTGATTATGTGGACCTCCTATAAGAAGGATGTTGTGAAACTTGTAAGGGTTCAGAAAAGATTTACAAGGATGTTGCCAGGGTTGGAGGGTTTGAGCTATAGAGAGAGGTTGAATACGCTGGGGATATTTTCCCTGGAGTGTCAGACGTGCAGGTAGATCGGATAGTGAAAAAGGCATTTGTTATGCTTTCTTTTATTGTTCAGTGTATTGAATATAGGAGTTGGGAGGCCATGTTGGCTGTGCAGGACATTGGTTTGGCCACTTTTGGAGTAATGTATATAGTTCTGATCTCCCTGCTATAGGAAGGATGTTGTGAAACTTGATAAGGTTCAGAAAAGATTTACAAGGATGTTGCCAGGGTTGGAGGGTTTGAGCTATAAGGAGAGGCTGGGGCTGTTTTTCCTGCAGTGTCAGAGGCTGAGGGGTGACCTCATAGAGGTTTATAAAGTAATGAGGGGCATGGATAGGGTTAATAGGCAAGGTCTTTTCCGGGGGGTAGGGGAGTCCAAAACTAGAAGGCATAGGTTTAGGGCGAGAGGGGAAAGATTTAAAAGGCAACTTTTTCACTCAGAGGGTGATGCATATATGGAATGAGATGCCAGAGGAAGTGCTGGAGGCTGGTACAATTACAACATTTGAAAGGCTTTTGGATGGATATATGAATAGGAAAGGGTTAGAGGGATATGGGCCATATGGACTATATTAATTTAGGATATCTGGTCAGCATGGTCAAGTTGGACTGAAGACTCTGTTTCTATGTTGTACATCTCTATGACTATGACCACTTGATTATCTGGAATATTTGATCAACCAGCACACTCCTGGTACCATAGGTATCAGTTAATAAACAGTTAAATTTGTCACTCTTCTCTGACTGCTTTCTCATTGGAGAGAGATGACTGAGGGCAGATTAGCTTGAGGGTATTCATGCCTGAAGCGAGGAGAAAGATTGAGAAACAGAATCCTTTGTAGTAACATCAGCTGGTGCAGGAATTGAACTCATGGTGTTACTTTAAATTGTAAACTAGCTATCCAGCCAACTGAGCTAACTCAGCCCCCACTACAGCAGTCATTACAGAGTCATGGCTGTGGGCTCATCAGGACTGGGAACTAAAGTTTACAGGATGGATAGGGAAAATAGCTGACAGGGTGCAGTAGTCTTATTGATTAGAAACAAAATCACTTCAATAAGGGGAAAGCATCTAGTGAAGACCTTAGGTGGAACTGAGAAACAGTAAAGTAGCTAAAATTGTAGTAGGTGTTGTTTATAGACTCATTGGTAAGAGCACTGAAGTGCCAGATTATATAAATGCAGGAATAAGGCAAGTGTGTAGTAAAGGCAGACTAGTATTAATGAGGGATTTTAACTTAAATATAGATTGGGAAAGGCAGACAAGCACCAGTCAGAATGGTAGTGAACTTCTGGCATATCAGGGATATTCTCTGACAGCAATATATCCTGGATGAACGAAGGGGATAAGTGATATTGATTTGGTAATGAGCCGGATTTAATTAGTAACCTAATTGTGTGCAATCATTTATCAAATGGTGATCATAACATGACTGAGTTAAATGTAACATGTGAAACTGAAAAGTGCAAATCAGAATTTTAGATTTAGGGAAGACAAACTTTAATGAGGCAGGTATATACAGTTAGGCTACAAATCAGTCACGATCTCAATGAATGGCAGAACAGGCTCGAGGGGCTGAATGGCCTCTCCTGTTCCTCTGTTCCTATGATTGGCTCATAGTGAACCTATAAGCAGTAAATATAAAGGAGAACTTTGGAGGTAAGTTCCTTACCAATTGTCTCTTGCCCCCATGAGTGAATTTTCCCATGTGTTTTATCAGCTTTGAAATGCACATTTTGAGCATTATACAGTGTGAGAAATAATGCAAGGAAACAACTGTGATAAAGGCCAGGAGAACTGAGTGGGCCTTTTAAAAAGCAAGCCTTGCCACTTGGTAGCCCCTATAGCCACCTCCAACTGGAGCTATCCAACTTGATGAAAATCCCGTCCAACATTTCAATCGAAGTGACCTAATAGGTCATCTCAACCTGAAATGTTAACTCTGTTTTTCTCTACAGATGTTGTTTCACCTGTTGGGTATTTCTAGCAACTTTTGTTTATGTTTCAGATTTCCAGTATTTATTGCACTTTCCTTTTTGCTTCAAAAGAAACATGTCTGCATTACAATAAAGAGAAAACTTTAATACAGAGATTTAAAAGGTCATGTGGCAATGACACAGCCAACAGTCATTACTAGCTTATTGTTTTATACTGTTAACAAAATTAATTGAATAGGGATAAATGCCATAGAGGTTACCTACAAGTAATTTAGGATGATACCTACTTCTCAATTTAAGATATCCACAAACCTGATAAGCCTTTTGCTGCAAACATTTCGTCCCATTCTGTTTCGTTGTGTAATGGTATCTATTGGGGGAAAACATGATTACTGATAATTTATCAAGATTTTAAAATCACATTTAAATTACATGTCCTGGTTCATACCTGAATTTGAATGTCTTTTTTCCTGCCAGCCATCTTGTCTGAAAAAGCAAGAACAACATTTCAAAAACACTCTTAATTCACATGATATTTGATTTTGATATTGATTTTCAAACAAATCTTAGAAGTTCCTAATACCTTTTGCAGTTTTCATTTTTTAAATGTTAAAAAAGCTATTTTTAGAATACCAACAACAATGAAAGAACAATACGACTGTTACTAATATATCAGTGTTGGCTTTGCCACATCTTTTAGATGGATCAGACTCATGTACCAAAGACCCTCTGTAGAATGAATTGGCAACTAGGTCACTATTTTCTGGCATCCATACCTCTGCAACAAGGACACCTGTCAATGATATATGAAAATGATGAGCTTTGGCATGAACAACTGAAAGGCAACTGCTGATAGCTGTGACCTCTGAAGGCTGTCTGGTTGGATGAGCACTCGAAGAGGTGAACAGAAAATAACAGCTTCACAAGCCAAGAGAGCCAAATAAAATAGACACCAACGAATCCTGCACCTTTTAATCTCTCTGCAGCATATGCAGCAGACCAAGAGACTTAGTGAGAACAAGGATAATGGATCTACAGAACTTGATGAGAGTTAAGAAATACGTAGCAGAATTTTGGATTAATTCACAATTGTAGGGTAAAAGCTGGAATATTGATCAGGAGTGAATTGGATTAATCGAATCTAGTGGTTACAAAGGCATGATTGAATACATAAATTGAGACAGGATAGATCTGTGTTACACATAGGATCTCTATTGTTGCAGAAATGTAATCAGAAAATCATTTTGTAGTGAAACATATCACTGACATAAGTGATCTGATTTACGTTTCAGGGAGGGAAAAATAACAGTGGGTAGGGAACAGGTGATGGGAACTATAGATAATGAAGCTAGATCTTGAAAAGAGTTGAACTGGGTGTAGTGATGTGGGTAGAGGTGAGGATTGTGGAAATTGACTTCCAAAAACATGCAGGAAACCTGGACTTAATTGCGATGAGTTTGTCAGTCGCTTTTAAACACATTAAGTTAAAAATTGTGAAATTTTAGCTTATTCAAATCCTATTCACTTGTACAGAGTTAAAATCAGATCCATGATTAGGCACAACAACAATTTTCACTAGCTGATTCTGATTCCAATTCCAATACTTAATGGGATGGTGTGTGCCCACTAGGTCGATGTGATGCATCTAATGCATGCGTGAAGACAGTGAGAATTCTTTCCATTTTCGTGTTAGCTTGTTTCTCATTTACAGCTGTTTCTGTGATACCTTTGTTGAATGAACATTGTCGCAAAGAGTAGGATTATGGGCAAACATTTTCAGATTGGCACTTGTGCAAGATTTTCATCAGAATGTTAAGAAATTACATCCCCATACCTATTGCTTCCATGAGTACCAGTGTTTTAACAGCTAAGCTACTTTTAACGAACCCTTTTACTTTCTTGCCTTCCTATACCAAAGGATAATATTTATTATTCTTTTTCACCAAGAACATGATATGATAGATTTAGGATATCATATTAGAATACCCACATGGAAGACTGGTATTTGATTGACTTACATTCTCAGGAGTTAGTTGTTGAAAGAGCTAAACACATCTTCATAATTGCTTTTCCTAACATCTTAGTCACTATGTTTTTCTTCGAAACCCTGAGCCAATACTCAGGCTTTAGTATTATAAATCCTATCAGGGCACATGTTGTTCTGCTGCATATCTGTATGACAACCAGAGTATTCCACTGTGCACACCAAACTATTTCCAGTTCTCCAACTCTGCTTGCTTGGTAACCTTTATCAGCTTATCTTCTAATTTATTTGTAGCCATTAAAACTTCTCAATCACAAGAGCTTCTACGTCTGGTGGTATTTCAAACCTGTTATATAGTCCTTATTCTTGTCAAACAATGGCCTCTAGTCAACTTTCTCTCTCATTCGGGACTGTTACGACAAGATGTCCTTTTTCTATGATCAGAATTCCTTTCACACGTTGGCTATCATTTCCGATGGGCATTTTTCCTTCCAAGTGCACTTTCAGAACTCATACTGAACTTCCTGCCTTCTAGTTACCTCTTAATGTCCCTTGAACATTTACTCAAGGTTTGTCTTTGTCATTGACTTAAATTGGAGGAACAACACCTCATCTTCCATCTGGGCAGCCCGGAGGACTCAACATTGGGTTCTCCAATTTCACATAACCTCCCTTCTCATCCCCCGACTCCCCAGTCCCTTTCCCTCCCTTCCACCAACTGGATTCATTCCTCCTATTGGCCAAACGTACCCTCTATCTGTCTTCACCTATCCCCACTTCAACTTTCTGCTTCTGCCACCCCTTTATCTGCAGCTCCCCCTACACCCATCCCCAGTCCTGAAGCAGGGTTACACCTGAAATGTCGACTTCTCCACTTCATGATGCTGCCTGGCTTGCTGTGTTCTTCCAGCATCGTGCCTGTCTGCTCTGTATACTAGTGACATTCCTCCATACATTGCCTCTTCTGGTAAAGATATTAATTTTGTGTTAACTTTCAGTTGCTGTTCTCTGGTATAAATGGCTTTGTCTCTGACTGTGTGACTTTGGTCATATTTAGTCAGTCATTCATTTGCTCTAATCTGGCCTCACATGTCCATCAAGGGTAAGTGAAGTGCATGGTCCCTCAACACTTTCAATGACTTATTCAGATTCATTCAGTGCCAATTAACCTTAAAAAATGTATCTTAATAGTTTTGTTGCTATGCTGTAAAAATACCATTTTCAATCAATGATCACAACCATACCCAACCTTTTCATGCTTTCTGTCCTTCTCTTTTGTAATATACCATAACCCCTGGATTTAAATTTAATTCTGATGGGCCGTGCTGCAACATTCAATCCAGAAACATATTTATTTCATTTCCTCTGCTTCCCTGTTATATCACTTACATCTTGTTACCTTGTTTTAGTATCTGGTGACTCTGAGAAAGTTAAGCTCCTAATAACTGAAAATGCAGCATAACTGCCTGCAGTCAGAAGGATTACTCATTGCTTTTCATTTGCCTGATGTTATTTGCTCAGAAAAAAAAAATCATTCTTTCCATATGTTATGGACCAGGCCAGACATTTCAAGAGGGTTGCCCAGACACTAATTTTTCTCGTTGTTTTAAGCAGGTGTAAAATGGATATTCCAGGAGTGATGCAGCCAGCCCAACCACTCAGTTTTAAACAAAACAGCATTTATTTACACATGGACAAAAGGAAACAGAATTTAGAATAACATATCTGTTTAAAAACCCAGTCAACTCTAGCGTAGCTTAATGATGCTGTTCCAAATACTTGCAACATCCCCATAAATACTCCCTTGGCAAAAAAAAATCAAACACAAGTTCTTACAGGAGAGATGTCAGAGCAAGACATCAGCATCCTCCATCATCATGGAGTTGTCTTTTTGACCAGCAGCCTCAAAAAACTGACTGCTTGCTAAAACCAAACCAAACAGAGAAAAGCTGAGCTGGGAGAACTGGCTACTCCCTTTGTACAAGTGTTTTTTTTTTAACTTGAAAGCCTTTTACCAGAGGCAGTATCTGTTAGTTATAATCAAATTGGCCCTAAAACTCATACAAACCAGACACATCGGAATCTATGCGTTTACGACTCCTCTGAAATAAAAAAACACAAGGACAATCTAACCTTGCTAAAGAAATAACATCATCACAACTCTCCCCTTAAAATAAAATGAATCATCAGTATCCAAAGATGGTTTCACTTTAAAACCCCTTAATCTTATATTGTTAGTACAGTACAACACACATATACATTACACTGACTATAAACTTGAAAGCATGCACTACTACATTCTGTTTCAGTCCTTTTACCACTGCCACTGAATGCCACCATTTCTCATCCAAGTCTCGACAATGCATCGGTAATCTTATTTTCTCATTCAACCGCATGCAGAATTTTCAAATTGAATGGCTGTAACCACAAGCTCCATCTAACAGTCTGGCATTTTTGTCCTTAAATTTCTCCACAAACTTCAATGGGTCATGATCAGTGTATATGATTGTCTCAGATACGTTACTGGTAACATGAACGTTGAAATGTTGTAATGCCAACACCAAGCTCAAAGTCTCCTTCTCAACTGCTGAATATTTCTGCTGATGAATGCTCAATTTCCTAAAGAAATACCCAATAAGTCTTTCTTTTTCTCGTTGTCTTCCTGTAAGAGCACAGCATCAACACTCACATCACTTGCACCAATAGCCACCTTGAATGCTTTGCATAATTCGGTGTGACTAATACTGGGGCAGTGGTTAAATGACTTCTGACAATCCACTGTCCACTGGAACTTCTTGCCTTTCTTTAGTAATTCAAAAAGTGGAGCAGACACACTGTTAAAATTTGGTAAAATTTCTGATAAAATCCTCTCAATCCCAGGAAACATAGTACTGCTCTTTTTGTCAATGGTATGGAAAACTCCCCAGTTACCTTTGTTTTTGCATTCCGTTGGCCCATTTGTCCATGTCCAACAACATAACCCAGGAAAGTGACTTGATCTTTGGCAAATTCACTTTTAGCCAGGTTTATCACCAAGCCTGCCTCCCGAAGTCGATTGAACAATTCTGATAAATGTTGCAAATATTCCTTCCATGTGTGACTAAAAATCACCAAGTCATCAATATAAACCACACAATTGGGTAATCCAGAAGTGACCTTATTGGTTAGTCTCTAAAACGTGGCTGGCACATTTTTCATACCAAACGGCATGACTTTAAACTGATACAGTCCATTCGGCATTACAAAATCCAAAATTGACTTCAATCTTTCGGAATAAGGTACCTGCTAGTATCCTCTGAGCAAATTCAACTTATAAATATAAGTTGCTTGTACCACCTTTTCAACATATTCTTGCAAATGCATCAGTCTTTATAACTGCATTGACTTTACTATAATCCACGTACATCCGTTGGGTACCATCTAGTTTTGGCATCATTACTATGGGTGAGCTCCAGTCCCTGTAACTCACTTCAATTATGTTGGCTTGGAGCATGTGTTCAATCTCCTTTTGAACCTATGCCAACTTTAGAGGATTATGCCTATAAGGATGTTGCTTAATTGGAACAGTATCTCCTATATCTACATCATGCATAATTAGGTTAGTACAAGTACACAATCCTTTATATGAAATGCTCAGGACCAGCTGGTTTTTGGAATTCGGAACTTTTCAAATTTCGTAATAAAGTGACAGTTTGACGGCGAAATTTTAAAAAATCTTACTGAACAGCAGTCTCACTGTGAGTACTATGGGCCCTGAGACAGAATTGAGGCCTATCAGTGCTGGGCCACGCCCTCCCATGTCACATCTGAGTGACATGCATCGAGTGGGTGTGGAGTTGGGTTAACTGTTTGTACGCCAAACAACCTTGTTAATGAGACAAAAACTTTACCAAAAAACTTCGGATTTTGGAGCTTTTCGGATTTCATGATTTCAGTTAAGGGTTGTCTACCTATACTTCCCAGCTTATTTTCACATATCTCCCCACGTGATAGTAATAACTCTTTCATGTCATTTCGATTTTCCTCTATAAGGTAACTCAATAATTCATCCCAATTTTTGACAACTTCCACATTGTCCAATTTAATTTGAGGAATGTCCAATTCAGAATCCTCTGAACTTGGTTCTTCCCTCCATGTATAACCAATAACATGGTTTCTTTTGGCTTTCCTCCCCTATCAAAATACCTTTTGAGCATATTCACATGACACACGCTGTGAAATTTCTTTCTGGCTGGAGTCATTAACAAACAGTTCACCTCACTCAAGCTCCTTTTGATTTGATTAGGTCCACTAAACCTTGCTTTTAAAGGTTCACCTATCACTGGAAGTAACACTAATACCTTAACTCCGATAGCAAAATTGCAAGTTTTTGATTTCTTGACTCCTTCCCATTTCATTGTATGCTGTGATACTTTTACATGCTGACTGGCCAACTCCCCAACTCTGTTTAATCATTCCCTAAAATCTGACACACAATCCAATAATGTGGTCTCTGAATTATGAGTTACCAATTTTTCCTTAATCAATTTCAGTGGTCTTCTCACTTCAGGCCTAAAAACTAATTCAAATGGACTGAATTTGGTCAATTCATTTGGTGCATCTCTGATGGCAAAAAATTCAAACAGAACTCCTTTATCTGGAATCATCTGGATAGTCTTGGCTATAAACTCTCAACATGGTGTTTAATGTCTAGCGCTCCTTGCCATTCTGGATGGCATGCAGTAGATTTCAATTGTTTTGTTCTTAAGCAGTCCATAACTTCTTTGAATAATTTTGATGTAAACTTTGACCCTTGATCTCTGTGGGTAGTCTATATCTAGTGAAAAATTTGAGTAACTCCTCTACAATCCTTTTAGCAGTGATACTGGGTAATGGAATGGCCACTGGAAATCTAATGGGCACATCCACTATTGTTAACAAATACTGATTTCCTACTATTTTGTTTAAGGTAGGGGTCCTACACAATCAGTTAAAACTCTTGTAAAAGATTCCTCAAATGCAGGAATAGGTATGAAAGGTGCGGGTTTTATTACCACTAGTGGTTTTCCAATTACCTAATTTGTATGACAAGTCTAGCAAAATTCAACTATATCCCTGTGCAGACTAGGCCAGTAGAAAAGTTTTCGTATTTTAACTTGAGTTCTTCTTACCCCTAAATGACCTCTTTCTGGTAGCTCTTGCGCTACCTGTTTTCTATAACAGGCTGGCAATATGACTTGATAAACTTCTACCCGTTTCTCATCTGCCTGAATATGTGATGGTCTCCATTTTCTCATTGCGACATCATTTTTAAGATATTAGTGCACCGGAATACATGCAGATGCTTCTTCCGTGTATGCTTTTTGATACAATTGGTTTTGTTTCTCATCTTTCTGATGTAACTCAGTTAATTTCTCTGAACTAAAGATGTTTGCTTTGTCGTCTATTTGTTCCTGGTTTGTCTCAACCATTTGGTCAAACAGGGTCTCCACGTCAACTTCTTTATCTGCACTCTTTCATCCCTCCTGTTTCAACTGGTGACTTTGTGAACTTGTTACCACAGTTGGAAAAATTTCAGAATACACTTCCTGTGATAGTTCAGTTACCTGAGTTTTCAACCACAGTCAGCAGCACTCCTACCTGTGAACCTGGTATATCATTAGTAAGGACAAATTGTATTCCTGGAGCTGAGAGTTTGTCCAGTACTCCTACTACAACTTCTCCACTCTTCACTGGACACTCTAACCTCACTCTATGTAATTGAGCATTCTTATCTCACCATGAATTCCTGTTACTAGCACTTTTTCTGGCAATAGTCCTTTCGAGGTACAGATCTCCTCATCTTTCAACATCAAAGATTGAGAGGATCCTCTCAATATCTCTTAATATTATGACCTCTTTACCTGCTGCTTGTAGCCTATGCAAGTAAACTTTACTTTTGCAGGTATTTGGTTAAGAAGACCTGGCACTTCCTCCTTAAACAACCTCCATCCAGGTTGTACATTCTGGTGCAGCTTTTTAGCCTCCACTGAGCTTTCCATGACCACACCAACAAAATTCACTGGCTGTTTTCGTACATCTGGCTTCCCAGTGCTTTTTCTAACATACCAACACTGATTTGACGTGGCCTTCTTTATTGCAGTGAAAACACTGGAGCTTTCTAACCTCTCTCTCCCCTTCAAGGGTTTCCTTTTTACCCTGAGGTAAATTATTTTTATGCTCTTCACCGAGATCTACCTTTCCCTTACGACGTGAGGATTTCTCTTTTCCCCAATTTCTGTCCCTCACAGATTGAAATTGATATTGGAAGCCAAACCTTGATTTATGTATCAACTCATAATCATCAGCCATTTCACCTGCTTTAACTTATTTTAACTCTGCTCTTCCACGTGTTCTCACTACTTCAGGAAATGAATTTTTGAACTCCTTCAATATTCATCTTTCTAAGAGAGTCATAGGTTTGCTCTATTCTTAATGCCTTTTTCCACCTATCAAAATTTGTTTGATAGTTTCAAACTCAATGTATGTTTGACCAGGGTCCCTCATTAGATTCCTGAAACATCTGTAGGCTTTTGGCACAAACTCATATGCACTTAAAATGGCTTTCTTCATCTCCTCATACACCCCAGATATCTCCTCTGATAGTGATATAAATACCTCACTGGTTCTACCTACAAGTTTTGTTTGGATCAACAAAACCCACATGGTCACTGGCCACTTCATTTGTTGAGCTACCTTCTCAAATGAGATGAAAAATGCTTCACCTCAAATTTAGGCATTACTCGAATATATTTAAACAGATTCTCACCAGGCCTTTGGCTACCATGGGTTTGCTCATCCTCACTAAGCTTACCTGTAGCCTTCATCTCTACCCTTTAAAGCTGACTTGCCTATCTAAGTGCCAATTTCTGAAGTTCAAACTCCCTTTTTCTACCTTTCCTCTCTCTCCTTTTTCTCTCTTTTATTTGTTCTGTTAAATCAATTCATTCTTTTTCTCTTTCCTCTGCTTTTAATTGTAATTCAAACATAGAGTCAAACATTATTTTTTCACCCTTTCCTTTTCTTTTGCTTCTAACACAAATTGCTTCACTTTCTATTGAATTTTACCTATCTCAGAAGATTCTGATGACAATTCCAGCAAATCTAAATGCTGAGTTATTGCTGTAATTATCTCTCCTTTCCTCACAGAAGGAGGGAGCTCAAAGTCCAGCTCAACTGCCAATTCCAGCAGCTTTTCCTTGTTTACTTTTGGTAAAGCCCCCAAAGTCACTTCTTCCACCCCCAGGAAGAATTAATGACTGTAAGAGCTGTTACTACAACAAGCATTGTTTAAACCAACCAAATCCAACACCCGAAACAAACCTCACTAATGCCTACCACTCACAGTCTTTGAGTCCAAGAACCCTAATCCCAGTTTGGAACTAATGAACAAATCCCGCAAAGAGCCCCCAATCTGTTATGGACTAGGCCAGATTCCCTATAAACATTTAAAGAGGATAGCCCAGACCCTAACTTTTTTCATTTTAAGCAGGTGTAGAGTGGATATTCCAGGAGTGATGCAACTGGCTCAGCCACTAAGTTTTAAACAAAACACTATTTATTTACACATGAACAAAAGAAAATCGAATTTAGAATAACATAACTGTTTAAACACCCAATCGACGCTATCACAACTTAATGATGCTGTTCTAAATACTTGTAACATCCCCATAAACAGCCCCTTGGCAAGAAAGATAAAATCAAACATAGGTTCTTACAGGAGAGATGTCAGAGAGAGAGAGAGAGAGAGAGCATCAACATGAAACTGTTTCTTTGAGCAGCAGTGTCAAGCTGAAACCAAACCAAATCAAACCAGAGAAAAGCTGAGCTGGGAGAACTGGCCACTCCCCTTCCATTGCACAAATGTTTTTTTTAATTTTAAAGCCTTTTTTACTGAGGCAGTATCTGTGAGCTATAATCAAATTGGCCATAAAACCCATACAAACCAGACACATCCGAATCCATGTGTTTATGACCTATCTGGGAAAAAAATGGACAACCTAACCTTGTTAAAGGAGCAGCATCGGCACACACATGCTGGGCCCAGCCTGCAACAGCAGGATCGAACAAGTCAAGCTTCCCAAATAAAGGCATGAATGCAGAAATACTTACCCCAACTCAAAAAGGATTGTTGCGAGTGAATCGCTTCAGGAGTGTGTTTTTCTCTTGTCACCACTGAAATAACTGCAGGTATCCTATCACCAAGTCATGCTTTATTTACATGTGCACAATACATGGGCTCTGATCAGCCAGTTCAAAGTCAGTTCCTAGAACAAAGACAACTTCTGTATTTCCTGCTAATATCTGTCAGCCTGGGCCCCCTGGTTAACAACCCCAGTCAAGGATATCATCATCAATGAGTTCCACCTGGCCCTGGTTCCAATCAATACAATTAACAAACAGGGAATGATCACTCTTTATCTAAGAAGTTCTCGATTTCTTCCAAAAAAAAATCAGTTGATATGGATAGTAGCCTTCAACCATATGAACTGAGCTCCATGGTTCAATAAAGTGTGGTGCTGGGAAATGCACAGCAGGTCAAGCAGCATCCAAGGAGTAGGAGAGTCAACATTTCCGGCAGGAGCCTTCATCAGGACTCGGGACACCAACCTCATAGTTCCCCAAACCCACACTACCCGGTTCCACCCAAACTCCACCCCTGACTGTCCCAGTCGACCAATTGTCTCCACTTGCTCCTGACCCACCAAACTCATCTCCGCTTATCTTGACTCAGTCCTGTCCCCCTTGGTCCAGGAACTCCCCACACATATCCAAATCAGCACTCACCATGACTCCACCTCCATCGTGACTTTTGATTTCCCAACACTTCATCTTCACCATACACGTTCAATCCCCCTATATTTGTATTCCACATGAGGAAGGCCTAAAAGTCTTCCATTTCTTCCTCTCCCGCCAACCCACCAGTCCCCCTCAACCAACACTCTCTTTCGATTGGAGAACTGGTTCTCACCCTTAACAACTTCTCCTTTAAATCCTCCCACTTTCTACAAACCAGAGGGGTGGCTCCCAGCTATGCCTGCCTCTTCATTGGATACATGGAACAGACCCTCTTACATAGCTACACTGGCACTATCCTCCACCTTTTACTTTGCTACATAGATGACTGTATCAGTGCTGTCTCATGCTCCCACAAGGAGCTTGAACAGTTCAACAACTACACCAAAACCTTCCACCCTGACCTCAAATTCACCTGAAACATCTCTGACACCGCCCTCCCCTTCCTGGACTTCTGCATCTCTGTCTCCGGGGACCAACTCAACACTGACATCTACCTCAAACTCCCTGACTCCCACAGTTATCTTGATTACACCTCCTCCCATCCCCTCTCCTGTAATAATGCAATCCCTTTACTCCCAATTCCTGTGCCTCTGCTGTATCAGCTCCCAGGGCAGGATGACATTTGGCACACGGACACACAAGATGGCCGCTGGGCCATAAGTTGGCCACTTGACACACAAGATGGCCACTGGACCACAATATGAAGAGAGACAGCAGAGTAAACACAGACACTGCCTGGGGGCACCAGAATGCCAACACAATGCACTCACAACCTGGTTGATTAGTTTAAGGCAGGTGGGGGAGATAATACACATAAGACGCTTACACTGCCCCTCGAAGTGTCTGGATCCAGCCAATACCTTTGATAGAAATGCAAACAGTTCGATAAGGACTCAGTACAGAGTGATAAAGGCCAGGGCTGCAGTAATCGTCCTTCGCAAGAAGAGCGATTAGCGCCCATAGCTATAGCAATGGACTTCCATACAGACATTGAAACTGACAATGTCTGCATTGAAACTGACAACGACCACGCTGACATTAACGAAGGCTGCGCTGGAACTGACAATGACTGCATCAAAACTATCAAGGGTTCTGCAATATTTACAACAAACAAACCATGATACAAAGACAATAACCTAATCACTGACCTATTGTATCACAAAATGTATAGAAGTGTCTTGACATGTGCTCCGGGTCGAGAGAAGCATCGCAGCTGACCACTGTGCTGTGGTGTCTTTCTCTTCCCGGAGCTCCGGTATTTCCTTGTACAATAAGCTCTGTCATTGAACCTCAACTCTGAATCCGAGACTGGTGATTTTCCCCACAACAATTGGTGCTGCGAGCAGGGTTCTTATTACTGGTGCTCTGGTCGAATGCCAGAATTCGGGGTCCGGGTTATGAACCAATTTGTGCCTGCAAACGGGAAGAGTCAGACCAGGCCAAGGACACAGTTTACAAGGTATTGTAATGTCTAATTTGTTACAGTACTGAGATACAAATGTTTAAGTGCATGTCTGTGGAGAATCAGTGTTTAACTGTATTAACTGCTGTAAGAACCTGCTGCTTGTGCTGAAACAGCCAGAGGACAGGGTAGTGCTGTCTCAGAAGGCAAAGGTTTGGATTTGAAGTGGGAATTGAGGTGCCAAGAGTTGTGAAGCACAAGTGGAAAAGTCAGGTAACATTGGATTCTTTAGAGGCGAACAACGCAGAGTCCAGTTAAAGTTAAAAGTTGGGTGCTGTTTGTACTTGTAATTTCCAATGTGATGAGGAAGAGGAGCTGATCACTTTGACCAAGAGCCCAAACCTCAGTGGAGCGCATGTTACCAAGGTGGGGAGCATGGACACTGTGAGTAACCGTAATACCCTGTCAGTCTGTAGTAGAATGACAGAGCTTGAATAGTGGCGGTGGCCAGGAGGGTAAAGAGTCCCACCGGTAGACAGCACACCAGGCTAGAGGTAAGTTTCAAGGTCTATCAGGAGGCGTTGGAACAGTAGAGGTGGCCAGGAGGGTAGAGGAGTCCCGGTAAACAGCACAGCCTATTGAGCCAGCATTCCCAGCCGACTGATAGGCACTAACTAGTAATAGTGGCTGGGAGAGTAGAGAAGTCTCACCGGTAGAGAGCACACCTTGCTAGGAGGCTGCTACGAACATATGGATGATGCTGGGACAATATTATTGGTCAGGGAGTAGAGAAGTCCTCACTGGTTAGGAACACCTTACTGTTGGTGGTATCCGGGGGTACACAATCTGCTAAATGGCAGGTCGCAGTTTTAAGGGGGATACTGCAGGTTCCCTTATTGAGAAGTACAAGGCGGACAGACAAGGGTTGACACAGCAAATGAAGAAAAGTGGTTGGGATCCATCCCAGATATTAACACAACAGAGCGAGTAGGTAGATAAACAGAAACAGAATAATACTAAAAAGATAGAGGTGATGTTAGTATACCAATTAGCAGGCCCAATTGAACAAGTGAGTGCCTCCACGAGTAGGTGGAGGAAGAACCAGGAACATATTAAAGAGCTGGAGGGCAGGATAAAGGATCGAGAATTCACATTAGAAAAAATACAAGAAAGAGAAAAACACGTGGATGGAGGGCAGAACGTCGCACCGCTTTGCCTGAGGCTCACTGGTGATGGTGCCTTGCGTGGTGACGGGGCATCTGAGGATGACCCTTCCAGCTCAGTGAGCAAACATACATCCAAAACCTCAACTTGAGCTACAAATCTTTTCCAGTCTTTCATAGCTTCAACTCAGAAAATAAAGGAATAAATTTAAAGTTTGAAGACTCATTTTGATGAGTCTTCCACTTACCTGCTCTCCAGGAGACCTCAGCTGACTGTTCTCAACACCACTGCTGCAGATACTGTTGATGCTGCTGAAACCACTGCTTCTCTGATCTCCCCTGGTGCCTCTAGAACATACCCGGGCAGGATCCACTTGCACACCAAGCTGAGACACCACTTTCAGCTGCTATGAGACTGGCTGACGTAGCACCAAGAAACCTGGCTGACAGTCACTGAAAAACCAGGCCAGGACCTGCCACGAGCCGCTGAGAGACTAGGCTGAGAGCCGCCACGAGCTGCTGAGAGACCCAGCCGGCACCCATCACAAGAGACCAGGCAGAGACTTGCCATAAGGTAAACACTCAGAAGGGGAAAATACCAGAAAAGTAGAGAAAAAAGGAAAAATGAGAAGGAAACAAGAAATAAACAGAATGAAGGAGCCCATTTTGCAGCATCCTACTCTGCTGAGTGTGTGTTCAGTTCAGGCACCTTCAGAATTTTAAATTTGAAGATTCTACGGTTGTTTCTCCAAAACCTCTCCAGAGTTTTGACATTAACTCACGAACCTGCACTCTCCACATGTGAGAAGGAAAGGGTAGCAAGTTTATGTGAACACCATCACTTCCAAACCTTCAGACCATCAAATACAGATGTGGTTGCAGGGGGTTCAGGACTGGCAGTTAAACAGCAAAGGACTTACAACTTATCAAAAGGACAGGGAGGTGAGCAGAGGGGTTGGGGTTGCCTTGTTAGTTAAGAATGAAATTAAACCAATGGCACTGAATGGCATAGGGTCAGATGATGTGGAGTCTGTGTGGGTGTAGTTGAGGAACCACAAAGGCAAAAACACCATATTGGGAGTTCTGTACAGATCTCCCAGCAGTGGTCAGGACCAGGGGTGCAAGATGTACCAGGAAATAGAGAGGGCATGTCGGAAAGGCAAGGTCATGCCGATCATGGGGGACTTCAATATGCAGATGGACTGGGTGAATAATGTTACCGGTGGATCCAAAGAATTCATGGAATGCTTACAGGATGGCTTTTTGGAACAGCTTGCGATGGAGCCCACAAGGGAGCAGGCTATTCTGGTCTTAGTGCTATGTAATGAGCCAGACTTAATAAGAGATCTTAAAGTAAGGGAACACTTCAGAGGCAGCGATCATAATATGTAGAGTTTGGTCTGCAGTTTGAAAGACAGAAGGCAGAATCGGATGTAATGGTGTTACAGTTAAATAAACGTAATTACAGGGGCATGAGAGAGGAACTAATAAAAATCGATTGGAAGCAAGGCTAGTGGGGAAGACAGTACAGCAACAATGGCAGGAGTTTCTGGATACAATTGAGGACACAGTAGAGAGGTTCATCCCAAAGAAAAGAAAGATTACCTGCAGTGGAGGGGGTGGAGATGCATTAGACAGCCAAGGCTGACAAAGGAAGTCAGGAAAAAGAGAGAGCCTATAAAGTGGCCAAGAGCTCTGGGAAATCAGAAGGTTGGGAAGACTACATAAACAAAGAGGATAACAAGGAAAGAAATAAGGAAGGAGAGGATCAATTAAATGGGTAAGCTAGCCAGTAATATTAGAAATTATAGTCAAAGTTGCTTTCAATACATAAGAAATAAACAAGAGGCAAAAGTAGAAATTGGGCTGCTCCATATTGATGCAGGAAGGCTCGTGATGAGAGATAAGGAAATAGCTGAAGAACTTATTAAATACTTTGTGTCAGTCTTCACAGTGGAAGACATGAGTAATATCCCAACAATGAAGGAGAGTCAAGGGCCAGAGTTGAATATGGCAGCCATTACAAAAGAGAAAGTGCTAGAAAAGCTAAATGATCTAAAAATTGATAAATCTCCTAGCCCGGATGGGTGACATCCTAGAGTTCTGAGGGAGGTGGCTGAAGAAATAGCCGAGGCGTTGGTTGTAATCTTTCAAAAATCACTGGAGTCAGGGAAAGTCCCAGATGATTGGAAAATTACCATTGTAACCCCGTTGTTCAAGAAAGGATCAAGGCAAAAGATGGAAAATTATAGGCCGATTAATCTAACCTCGGTTGTAGGTAAAATTCTAGAATCCATCGTTAAGGATGAGATTTATAAATTCTTGGAAGGGCAGGGTTGGATTAGAACAAGTTAGCATGGATTTAGTAAGAGGACGTCAAGCCTGACAAACCTGTTAGAATTCTTTGAAGAGCTAACAAATAGGTTAGACCAGGGAAACCCAGTGGATGTTATCTACCTAGATTTCCAAAAGGCCTTTGATAAGGTGCCTCACGGGAGGCTGCTGAGTAAGGTGAGGGCCCATGGTGGTTTGAGGTGAGCTAGAGGCATGGATTGAGGATTGGCTGTCTAACAGAAGGCAGAGAGTTGGGATAAGAGGTTATTTTTCGGAATGGCAGCTCGTGACAAGTGCTGTCCCACAGGGTTCAGTGTTGAAGCCGCAGTTTTATATATTAATGATCTGGATGAGGGGGACTGCGGGCATTCTGGCGAAGTTTGCCGATGATACGATGTTAGGCGGTAGTTCTAAGGAAGTGGGGAGGCTACAGAAAGATTTAGACAGTTTAGGAGAATGGACCAAGAAATGGCTGATGAAATTCAACGTGAGCAAATGCGAGGTCTTGCACTTTAGAAAAAAGTATACAGGCATGGACTATTTTCCAAATGGTGAGAAAATTCATAAAGCCAAAGTACATGGGGATCTGGGAGTGCTAGTGCAGGCTTCTCTAAAGTTTGACTTGCAGGTTGAGTCTGTGGTTAAGAATGCAAATGTAATGTCATTTGTCTCAACAGGGTTATAATGTAAGAGCAGTGAGGTGCTACTGAGACTTTATAAAGCTCTAGTTAGGCCCCATTTAGAATACTGTATCCAATTCTGGGCCTTACACCTCAGGAAGGACATACTGACACTGCAGCGTATCCAGCGGTAATTCACACGGATGATCCCTGGAATGGTAGGCCTAACATACGATGAATGGCTGAGGATCCTGGAATCGTATTCATTAGAGTTGAGAAGGTTGATGGAAATCTAATAGAAACTTACAAGATAATGCATGGAGTAGAAAGGGTAGACACTGGGGATTTGTTTCCGTTAGACGAGGATACTAGGACCCGTGGGCACAGCTTTAGAATTAGAGGGAGCCAATTTAGAACGAAAATGAGGAGACATTTCTTCAGCCAGAGAGTGGTGGGCCTGTGGAATACATTGCCACAAAATGCAGTGGAGTCCAGGATGTTAAATGTCTTCAAGGCAGAGATTGATAAATTCTTGGTCACGCAGGGCTACAGGGAGAGTGTGGATAAGTGGCATTGAAATGCCCATCAGGCATGATTGAATGGCAGAGTGGATTCGATGTGCCGAATGGCCTTACTTCCCCTCCTATGTCTTATGATCTTATGGACTCCCTCCCTTCCCAAGAAACCAACCAGCAGGGACCAACTGCTCCATCTGTTGGACGAACTCTGCAAGAATATAACTTAGCGCCCATTATCAGAGGAGGAACAGACTCATAGCCCAAAGCAAATTATAAATCCAGGGGAAAGGCAGCAAATTATGGCCTCCCTGGGCAAATTACAGCCCTGGAGCGCAAAAAGCAGGTTCTGGGAAGAACTGGATAGTGTATGGGTAGGGCATCAACTACACCTAAGAGACATACACCAGCTGGTTCAGGCAGCTTGCCTAGGGGACAAGTGGAGACAGGTAGCTGGCAGACCTGATGCCACAGCTGCCCGAGACTTTAGGGAGAACACATGACATTGCCCTTACAGCTGAGATAGATGCCCAGCAGGCCCTCTTCCCCAACATTAAAGAAGAAATCCAGGGTACTAGGAAATGCTCCCTTGAACTGGACCGGGTAAGGAGCCTCTGAATATGGGGAACAATTATTGAGGGTCTATCAGGAATGCTCAGGGCAAGCAAACCCAGATTGGGGGGACCGGGCAGTCATCCAAGCTTTTAAAGATGGGCTCTCCAGTGCCCACCAAGTCATTCTGAAAATGAGTAATAGTGTCCCAGGATTATGATGACCTAGTCGAGTGGACTAGCGGGGTGCAGGAGACAGAAACTCCTGCAATAAAGGCAAGATCTGACAAAGCAGTCTACCAGAATGGAGGTGGGAATAGAATAAAACAATCCTGCTACAACTGTGGCCAACAGGGACACTTTGCTAGAGAATGTAGGATCCCATGAGCAGGGACAGAGCAGGGAACAATGTCAAAATACTGCATCCACTGCAAAAGAACAGGACAAATAGAAGCAATGTGCTGGGAAAAGCATGGGACACCCCCAAACATCAATCAGAACACCGTGGAACCACGGGAGTCCTCAGGTCAGCAGAGCTGACAACCAGCTGCCCCCATTTGTGAGAGTAAGGGAGAGGGGAGAGTTTACATGCCCGCAGTAAATGTGAAATGCTAGTCGACTCAGAAGAGTCTGTATCCATCACAAACTTATCCCATACAAATAAAATGATTTACTTAACTGGGATAGGAGGGGATAAAACACCAGCTTACTTAAGCAAAACTACCCTCGTAGAAATAAACAATATATATATTTCCATAAAATTCCAAAATAACAAGGGCGCCACAATGGACAATGATCTCACGAAAGAATCTAATGTTCTAATCAATTGTGCAAAAAGGAAATTGATTTAGCCCAGACAGAACGGTCAGAAAACTAAGATTGGGAAACTTACAAATCACCTTGAAACTATTAAAGTGGCTACAGCCACCAGTAGGGACTGAAACCTTGAAAAAGGAGGATTCGGAGCCATATGTACCTCCATCCCCAGAGCATGGATAGAAACAAAGGTAGATACAGGTCTAGTTAACACAGACCCGATTTGAGTTCCCAGACCTGAGCATAAGCCCCACCTGCAGTACCTGTAAAGCCCGAAGCAGAAAAAGCAGTTGTGGAGATAGTGAAAGGACCAGTGAAACTATAAGTACAACTAATTCCCCGACGTGGCCAATAATAAAGCCTGATGGGAGCTACAGGCTCACCATTAATTATACAGGACTAAATAAGGTCACCCCAAATTGCAATCCACTGTAGCGGACCCCTCTACCATTTTAAACAACTTAGCCCCCGAGCACAAGGTTTTTACTGTTTTAGACATAGCCAATGGTTTCTGGTCTATCTTGTTACACCGTGAGTCCCAGAACAAATTTGTTTTTAAGAGTAAGGGACAGGAAGTATACGAGGACTCACCTGCCACAAGGGTTCCACAATAGCCCCACAATTTTTCACAGGGTGCCGAGCGACATTCTGAAGAGAGTTGATTTACCAGAGGGTAGCACTGCCCTCCAATATGTAGGTGATATCCTAATTGCCTCAGAACCCGAGTCAGGACACCAGGATGCTTTACGTCTAGTATTGCAGGAATTGGCAACTGCAGGGTTAAAAGTTAGCCCCACAAAGGCAGAGATTGGCAAAACACAAGTCTTATACCTGGGACATCTTATATCCCAGGGACTCAAAGAAATGCCCAATGACTGTAAGAAGGCTATCCAACAGATGCCATGACCTGCCACTGTCAGGGGAGTCAGAAAGATCTTGGGGCTATTCAACTACAGTCAGAGCTTTATACCTGAGTTTGCAAAATTGGCTGAACCGATCCAGAGATTTACTAAAGGGTGCGAGCCTGCCTTGGAGCCTGTAACCTGGAGGCCAGGACAGGAGGAGGCAAACATCCTGGCCGACCCATTGTCTCAGCATGCTCCTGCCCCACTGAACTCATTTCTACCCACCTCAACACTGTCCTATCCCCCCAGTGCAGGAACTCCCCACATATGTTCGAGACACCACCCACGCCCTCCACCTCCTCCAAGACTTCCGTTTCCCCGGCCCCCAACGCCTCATCTTCACCATGGATATCCAATCCCTGTACACCTCCATCCGCCATGACCAGGGCCTCCATTTTTTCCACTCCCAACGTCCCCAACAGTACCCTTCCACCGACACTCTCATTCGTTTGGCCAAACTGGTCCTCACCCTTAACAATTTCTCCTTTGAATCCTCCCACTTCCTCCAGACCAAAGGGGCAGCCATGGGCACATGTATGGGCCCCAGCTATGCCTGTCTCTTTGTTGGCTACGTAGAACAGTCCATCTTCCGTAATTACACCGGCACCACTCCCCACCTCTTCCTCCGCTACATTGATCACGCATTGGCGCCACCTCGTGCTCCCGCGAGGAGGTTGAGCAATTCATCAACTTCACCAACACATTCCACCCTGACCTTAAATTTACCTGGACCATCTCTGACACCTCCCTCCCCTTCCTGGACCTCTCCATTTCCATTAATGACAACCGACTTGACACTGACATTTTTTACAAACCCACCGACTCCCACAGCTACACCTCTTCCCACCCTACCTCTTGCAAAACTGCCATCCCATGTTCCCAATTCCTCCGCCTCCGCCGCATCTGCTCCCAGGAGGACCAGTTCCACAACACAACACACTAGATGGTCTCGTTCTTTACAGACTGCAACTTCCCTTCCCACTTGGTTAAAGATGCCTTCCATCTCGTCCACATCCCGCACCTCCGCCCTCAGACCCCACCCCTCCAAACGTAACAAGGACAGAACGTCCCTGGTGCTCACCTTCCACCCTACCAACCTTCGCATAAACCAAATAATTCGCTGACATTTCCGCCACCTCCAAAAAGACCCCACCACCAGGGATATATTTCCCTCCCTCATCCTTTCCGCCTTCCGCAAAGACCGTTTGCTCCGTGACTACCTGGTCAGGTCCACACCCCCCTATAACCCACCCTCCCATCCTGGCACCTTCCCCTGCCACCGCAGGAATTGCAAAACCTGCGCCCACACCTCCTCCCTCACCTCCATCCAAGGCCCTAAAGGAGCCTTCCACATCCATCAAAGTTTTACCTGCACATCCACTAATATCATTTATTGTATCCGTTGCTCCCGATGCGGTCTCCTGTACATTGGGTACTCTGGTCGCCTCCTAGCACAGCGCTTTAGGGAACATCTCTGGGACACCCGCACCAATCAACCACACCGCCCTGTGGCCCAACATTTCAACTCCCCCTCCCACTCTGCCAAGACATGGAGGTCCTGGGCCTCCTTTAATGCTGCTCCCTCACCACCAGACGCCTGGAGGAAGAACGCCTCATCTTCCGCCTCAGAACACTTCAACCCCAGGGCATCAATGTGGACTTCAACAGTTTCCTCATTTCCCCTTCCCCCACCTCACCCTAGTTCCAAACTTCCAGCTCAGCACTGTCCCCATGACTTGTCCTACCTGCCTATCTTCTTTTCCACCTATCCACTCCACCCTCCTCCCCCACTCACCTATTGTACTCTATGCTACTTTCTCCCCACCCCCACCCTCCTCTAGCTTATCTCTCCACCCTTCACGCTCTCTGCCTTTATTCCTGATGAAGGGCTTTTGCCCGAAACATCGATTTTACTGCTCCTCGGATGCTGCCTGAACTGCTGTGCTTTCCCAGCACCACTAATCCAGAATCTGGTTTCCAGCTTCTGCAGTCATTGTTTTTACCGAGGATGCAAACAGTCAGCTTAAAACTCAACCCATATCAGCCCCCGGGCTAGGGCTGCCAGATCCCAGCAAAGATTTCCACATCCGCTGTAATAATAGAGGGAGGATTTTACTCCACAGTGGTCACCCAAGACCACAGTAGCAGGAGAAGGCCTGTCGGGTACTACGCAACTACAGAAGGGCCAGAAGTCACCGGGTTGACCAGGTGCATAGCACCTTAGACTGTGCTGCTTGGGCCATTAGGGTTAGCGAGCTCATAGTAATGACAGGGAATGTCATCCTCCACACTAAACACACCCTAGTAGAGATGCTAAATACAGGGAAACGGAGGGTGTCTCCAATATGAGAAGGGTAAAGTGGGAGGCAGTTTTTATGATTAGATTACCCACAGTGTGGAAACAGGCCCTTCAGCCCAACAAGTCTACACTGACCCTCCAAAGAGAAACCCACCCCCCTATTTTACCCCTGACTAATCCACCTGACACTACAGGGAATTTAGCATGGCCAATTCACCTAACCTGCACATCTTAGGACCGTGGGAGTAAACCAGAGCATCGGAGGAAACTCACGCAGACACGGGGAGAATGTGCAAACTCCACACAGACAGTTGCCCGAGGCAGGAATTGAACCTGGGTCCCTGGAACTGTGAGGCAGCAGTGCTAACCACTGAGCCACCGTGACGCCCTAAAAGCGTGCCACTTCAACTGTGTGAATTTGGTGAGTGCATCGATATGATACATGTTGTTTAGACACTCGGGAAGTAGATGCAAAGGCAGGATTCAGAACAGGGTATCATTACAAAGGAAAGCTGCTCAAGGAGACATTAAGCAATAGCAGAGGAGGGTATCGATCAATCGACCTCTAGGTTATGGGCCCAGCACGCTCCCGCTGCGTCATTCTCAGTTCTTTTACCCCCAAGTTGGTCTGTGGTAATAGTTAGGGATATGGGAGAAAGCCTAGCTGAGGGAATTCTGGATGCAGGGAAACCTGCACAAATGTGGGGATATAGATGAGGATTAGGAAGGGGTGTGGGGGTGCGAGTAAAAGATATCCCCTAAGACACAGCCGAGGAGACCCTCTTTGTGGACAGGTCAGGAAAATACGTAGCAGGGTTGCCCCGAACAGGATGGGCTGTGATAAATGATAAGTTAGAAACAGTTACGTCCGGAAGGATTGATGGAAGTCAGTCCGCACAGGCAGCAGAGCTGGTAGCACTCACCAAAGCATTGGAACTAGCAAAAGGAAACATTGTGAATGTATATACAGTCAATATGCCTTCGGTGTAGTCCATGACTAGATGGTGGCATGGCGTAGAAGAGGGTTCACCACTGCGGGGCGCCCCTATTAGACACCAGTTAAGAATTCAGGCACTATTGTGTCCCAGTGAACAGCCAAAAGAGGCTGCAGTAATAAAAATAAAAGCCCATCAAAAGGAGTCAGCAAAAGACAGTCCAAGTTGGTTAAAATTCAAAGGAAACCAGGCAGCAGACCGAGCAGCTCAGAAAGCCTTGGAGCAAGAAGCCATTAACAAGGCTGCAATAGCCACTATTGAATTAGTAAAAGATGCTATCCAAATTCAGCAGCTACAGGAGGTCACCCCACAGGAAGAGAGAGAGCAATGGAAACTGCAGGGGGCATTCAAAGGGGAGGATGGTGTCTGGTGGCGAGCAGGCAAGGTGGTAGCACCAGCATGTATACAGAACACATTGTTAGAACTGCACCACAGGCTCTCCCATACAGATAGCGAGGCCATGATAGCAAGCGTAGGGAGAGAGTGGTGGTGGAAGGGAATGGGAAGAGATGTGGCCAAGTACTGCTGTAGATGCATGGCTTGTGAGCAACGTAACCCAGGGAGACCTATAAAAGTTAAGATGGGACACCAGCCCAGACCTAGAGGACCCTGGGAACATCTTCAGATAGATTTTACAGGGCTACTACCACCTTCCAGTGGGAAAACCTACTGCCCCTGGTCATCGTAGACCAATTCACCTGGTGGGTAGAAGCATTCCCACCAAAAGCTGCATTGTGATCACTGTAGCCAGAATACTAGCGGAGGAGATAATCCCAAGGTAGGGGGTAACCCCTCCAGATCTACTCTGACCAAGGGACACATTTTACAGACAAAGCCATGAAGACTGTCTGCCAATTACTCCGCATTAGACAAAACTTTCACATTCCCTATCACCCTCAGAGATCAGGGATGGTAGAATAAATAGAATGCTCAAAAATACTTTAGCTAAGGCTATGCAAACCTCAGGCAGAACATTGGCTGAAGTGCTGCCAGCCATACTAATGAAAGTAAGAGCCACCACGAATCAGGCAACCAGACTAACACAATATGAATTAATGACCGGGCAAGCAATACAATTGCCAGAGACAATAATCACAGGTGGCACTGATGTGGGTCCACTAAAAGACAAAATTCAGCGCTATGTGATTGAATTAAGCGCACAATTGAAAGGGATAGGGAAAACTGTAATTGATAAACAGGACAAAAAGGACAAAGCAGGGGAACTCGAAATCTTCCCTGAGGTCCCAGCAGCAGGAAGCTGCGTCCTTGTGCGAGCATTGCCTGACAAACCAGGCCTTGCCCCAAAATGGAATGGCCCATACGATGTGATAATAAGTGGGAACACCTGTGCCTGCATAAATATTAAAGGGAAAGACATATGGAATCACTGGATCCAACTAAAGCTGTTTAGATACTCCTATGACCAAATTAATGTCATTGACCATTCTCCAGAGGCTGAAAGGAATGGTGTACAAGACGGTCATCACGGGGGTGGGGAGTGCCAAAAACACAACAGAACAAACCACACAGAAGTGCTTCTGTACTTCCTGACGAAATCAAAGACTTTGACTGATAACATTATTTTAACTGCAAAATGTATATACTTGTAAGTATTTCACTGTGTTTAAGTGTCACGACTGTCGGGAGCATGTCAGGATTTGAAGATAACCTCATCTATAAAACCCACCTGAGTTTTCATGGGAACCGAACTGTCTGCTACCCACTGGCATAATCAGTTGAATCCCAATTTGTGGCCACCCCGGTGTGGATCCCTCACGACTTGTATACAGTAGACACTTCGGGAGCACTGTGTAAGGGACAGATAGGAAAATACAAACGGGGACTCCAGGGTGGATTTGTGCAGCTGGGCAGGACCACCAGCCCCTGGGGCTGGGGCCCCCCAGCCTTGGGAAGGGAAGACTCATTTAAAACCCGGTAATTACCTACTCTGTTTCACAGGGCAGGGATGGAGATGTGTTTATGCCCTGATTCCCAAAAATGACTCGTGTCTACACACAGTGCACTTATCAGCACTGTAGTCACTAGGGGACAGTTTACCTGCACCTGCAGCGAGCAGGCATGCTTGAATGTGACCGCGGGCAGACAATTAATATGTGGTCAGTGCAATGGCACCCATGTCAGCTCTGCCACATGGACCTACCCGTTCGATACTTACCAGCAACGAGGAAACACCCGTAGATTGGGGGCGACATGGGTGGACAGACAAATGGGAGAACAGGACAATGTATATTACTGAGCAGCGAAGGGATTTGTTTTTCTATTTAAGGGGACTTGTGCGACAGACACCCAGACCTCCCTGTTCGCAGTAGGGACAATTGCACCCCTTACTGTACCATGCCCCAGCGAGGAACATATTCAGAGAAGGATAGTGACCAGTTCCATCAGTCAGGAGTTCTGTGCTGACTGGCAGGTCCCCACCACTTTGGGGTCATAATTGGGATGTGGATTCTTGGGATCTCTATCACTTGGCGGGGGGGGGTGCACAGCAGGGGTCGTCAGCGCTAAAAACCAATATAACCTTGTATGTGGCCTGACTATCCTAGGCAATAGTACCTCAAAAGCTCTGGAAGCAATTAACACAGAACTGGCTTTCTCAGACTCTACACACACAGCAGACTCGTTACGTGGTGGATTATCAATTAACACAGCATGGGGGGGGGGGGGGGTTTGTACAATTATTGGTGACAATTGTATCACCCATGTTATTGATGCCTCTTATACATTACAGAAGCCATCAAGAATATCCGAGACCAACTAGACAGTTTCAACAGGGAGCCACAATTACAGACAGCTGGCTAAATTGGTTGCTGGGTAAATCTTGGGGACCCTATTTAGCACACGGGACAGTTCTCCTCATTGCACTCATGCTGGTATTCTGTGTGAGCCTCAGGTGTTTAAAGCTCTGTTGTAAGGAGCCACTGATGAGAACTGCACCAGCAACAAGTGTCACCACAGAAGAGCCCTCAGCAAAATTGAGGGCTCCTCCTCGGGAGGAGGAGCTCCTAGAGATGACCTTTGTCTACATGTAAATTGGGTGGTCTGCGGGAGATCTCCAAAGTCGTCCTTGACCACAAAGGGGAAGTAAAGTGGGAGATGGCATGGGGCAGGGTGACACTAGGCACACGGACACACAAGATGGCCGTTAAACCATAAGTTAGCTACTTGACACACAAGATGGCTGCTGGACCACAATATGGAGAGAGGCAGCAGATCAAATTCAGACATTGCCTGGGGCCACCAGAATGCCAGCACAATGCACACCGAGTTGATTAGTTTAAGGTGGCTGGGGGAGAGAATACACATGAGTAGTGTATACTGTCTGCCGAAGTGTCTGGATCCAGCCAACACCTTTGATAGAAATGCTAACAGGTCGATATGGACTCAGTACAGAGTGATAATGGCCAGGGCTGCAGTAATCGTCCTTCTCAGAAAGAACGATTAACGCCCATTATTACAGCAATGGACTTCTGTGCAGACATTGAAACTGACAATGTCTGCACTGAAACTGACAACGACCACACTGACATTAACAAATGTTGAGCTGGAACTGACAATGACTGCATCAAAACTATCAACAATTCTGTGATTTGAGTGGGAGCAGCGTCGAAGGTAAAAGCGAACCCGGGAGACTACAGCAAAGGTAAGACAGTTTGTTTTAAAATTGCTTACCTGTAGCGGGCAGCGGTGTGTTTTTTTTACTCTCTCTCCACAGAAAGAGCGGGAGCAGCAGAGGAAGTGACGGCAAGCAGAGGGGCAGCCGGGAAGGAAAAGTGAGTATAAATACTCACCCCTTGACACCAATGGTCATTTGAGTGGGAGCAGCGTCGAAGGTAAAAGCGAACCCGGGAGACTACAGCAAAGGTAAGACAGTTTGTTTTAAAATTGCTTACCTGTAGCGGGCAGCGGTGTGTTTTTTTTTTACTCTCTCCACAGAAAGAGCGGGAGCAGCAGAGGAAGTGACGGCAAGCAGAGGGGCAGCCGGGAAGGAAAAGTGAGTATAAATACTCACCCCTTGACACCAACGGTCATTTGAGTGGGAGCAGCGTCGAAGGTAAAAGCGAACCCGGGAGACTACAGCAAAGGTAAGACAGTTTGTTTTAAAATTGCTTACCTGTAGCGGGCAGCGGTGTGTTTTTTTTACTCTCTCTCCACAGAAAGAGCGGGAGCAGCAGAGGAAGTGACGGCAAGCAGAGGGGCAGCCGGGAAGGAAAAGTGAGTATATAAGTCAGGAAGGCGGCTAAGCCCGAGATTCTACACCTGTAGTATCTCCCACCCACCCTCCTCCTCTAACCTTCTTAACTACTCTGCTTTTTCTTTTAAGGTAAGGATTTTTATTTCTTTACCAGGGACTAGTTAAAAATTTACTTTGTTTTTTTTGTGTGTATACATTAGGTCCTTATTTAGGGTAAAAAAAAAACTATAGCAGAGAGGTATCAGAAGGTATTCTAATTCATACTTGTACAAAGTAACTAATTAACTAACTAAGCAGAGATGGCTGGGCAGGTGATGTGTTGTTGCTGTATGATGTGGGAGCTGGCTGATCCCATTGTGAACGGCAGTGACCACATCTGCAGCAAGTGTTGGTTGCTGGAAGAACTCCGGATCAGAGTTGATGATCTGGAATCTGAGCTTCAAACACTGCGGCACATCCGGGAGGGGGAGAGTTACCTGGATGCTTTGTTTCAGGAGGCAGTCACACCTGGGAGATTAAGTAATTCACATTCAGCTAGTGATCAGGCACAAAAGAGTGTGACTGTAAGTGAGGCAGGTAGGGGGAACCGGAGTTCAGGAGTGGAGGAGCCTCAGCGCTTGACCTTGTCCAACAGATACGAGATTCTTGCTCCCTGTTCGGATGAGGAAAAGGGCTCTGGACAGGATGAGCCAACTGACCAAGGCACCATGGTCCAGAAGGCCATTCAAGAGGGGGGAGCTGATAGACAAGTAGTGGTTATAGGGGATTCTATAATTAGGGGGACAGATAGTATCCTTTGCAAGCCGGATCGGGAGTCTCGCATGGTGTGTTGCCTGCCCGGTGCCAGGGTGCGAGACATCTCCGACCGTCTTGAAAGGATATTGGAGCGGGAGGGAGAGGATCCAGTTGTTGTGGTCCACGTTGGTACCAACAACATAGGCAAGACTAGGGTGGAGGACCTGTTTGGGCATTACGAAGCACTAGGCAGGAAATTGAAGCACAGGTCCTCAAGGGTCATAATCTCTGGATTACCGCCCGAGCCACGTGCCAATTGGCATAGGGACAAGAAAATTAGGCAAGTAAACACGTGGCTAAGGGATTGGTGTGGGAAAGAGGGATTCCACTTCATGGGGCATTGGCATCAGTTTTGGAACAGGGGGGATCTGTACCGTTGGGACGGTCTCCACCTGAACCGATCAGGTACCAATGTTCTAGCGAAGAGGATAAATAGGGTGGTCAGTAGGACTTTAAACTTCTGAGTTGGGGGGAAGGGAAAGTGAAAGCGACAGGGAGTATGGAGGTAAATGGCAAGATAAGCAGCAGGATAGCATGTTTCCAGGCGGATTTAAAATTGAGGCAGACTGAGAATGCAGTAAAAAGCAAGGATAACTTAGGACATATGACTTCCAACATCTCTAATGATAAGGAAGTTAGCATTAAGGCACTTTACCTGAATGCTCGTAGCATTCATAACAAAGCCGATGAACTAATGGCACAGATAATAGTGAATGATTATGATGTAGTAGGCATCACAGAGACTTGGTTACAGGGGGGTCAGGACTGGGAGTTAAACCTCCATGGTTTTTCAACTTATCGAAAAAACAGAGAGGTGGGCAGAGGGGGTGGGGTTGCCTTGTTAGTTAAGAACAAAATTAAATCTATGGTATTGATGATGTGGCGTCGGATGATGTGGAGTCTGTGTGGGTGGAATTGAGGAACCACAAAGGCAAAAAAAACATAATGGGAGTTGTGTATAGACCTCCTAACAGTGGTCAGGACCAGGGACGCAACATGTACCGGGAAATAGAGAAGGCATGTCAGAAAGGCAAGGTTACATTGATCATGGGAGACTTCAATATGCAGGTGGACTGGGTAAATAATGTTGTTAGTGGATCTAAAGAAAGGGAATTCATGGAATGCTTACAGGATGGCTTTTTGGAACAGCTTGTCATGGAGCCCACAAGAGAGCAGGCTATTCTGGACCTAGTGCTTTGCAATGAACCAGACTCTATAAAAGATCTTAAAGTAAGGGAACCCTTAGGAAGTAGCGACCATAATATGATAGAGTTCAGTCTGGAGTTTGAAAGGGAGAAGGCAAAATCGGATGTAATGGTGTTACAGTTGAATAAAGGTAATTATGAGGGCATGAGAGAGGAACTGACTAAAATAGACTGGAAGCAGAGGCTAACCGGGAAGACAGTAGAGCAAAAATGGCAGGAGTTTGTAGGTATAATTGAGGACACTGTACAGAGGTTCATTCCCAAGAAAAGAAAGATTAACCGGGGAGGGATTAGACAACCTTGGCTGACAAAGGAAGTCAGGAAATGTATTAAAGAAAAAGAGAGATCCTATAAAGTGGCTAAGAACAGTGGGAAATCAGAAGATTGGGAAGGATACAAAAGCAAACAGAGGATAACAAAGAGTGTAATAAGAAAGGAGAGGATCAAATATGAAGGTAGGCTAGCCAGTAATATTAGAAATAATAGTAAAAGTTTCTTTCAGTACATAAGAAACAAACGACAGGCAAAAGTAGACATTGGGCCACTTCAAACTGATGCAGGAAGCCTAGTGATGGGAGATAAGGAAATAGCAGGAGAACTTAACAAGTACTTTGCGTCAGTCTTCACAGTGGAAGACATGAGTAATATCCCAAAAATTAAAGGGTGTCACGGGGCTGAGTTGAGTATGGTTGCCATTACGAAAGAGATAGTGCTAGAAAAGTTAAAAAGTCTTAAAATTGATAAATCTCCTGACCCCGATGGGATACACCCTAGAGTTCTGAGAGAGGTGGCTGAGGAAATAGCAGAGGCATTGGTTGAGATCTTTCAAGAGTCACTGGAGTCAGGAAAGGTCCCGGATGATTGGAAGATGGCTGTTGTAACCCCCTTGTTCAAGAAAGGATCAAGGCAAAAGATGGAAAATTATAGGCCAATCAGCTTAACCTCGGTTGTTGGTAAAGTTCTAGAATCCATCATTAAGGATGAGGTTTCTAAATTCTTGGAAGAGCAGAGTCTGATTAGAACAAGTCAACATGGATTTAGTAAAGGGAGGTCATGCCTGACAAACCTGTTGGAATTTTTTGAAGAGGTAACAAGTAGGTTAGACCAGGGAAACCCAGTGGATGTGGTCTATCTAGACTTTCAAAAGGCCTTTGATAAGGTGCCACACGGGAGGCTGCTGAGCAAGGTGAGGGCCCATGGTGTTCGAGGTGAGCTGCTGGGATGGATTGAGGATTGGCTGTCTAACAGAAGGCAGAGAGTTGGGATAAAAGGTTCTTTTTCAGAATGGCAGCCGGTGACGAGCGGTGTCCCGCAGGGTTCGGTGCTGGGGCCACAGTTGTTCGCATTATATATTAATGATTTGGATGAGGGAACCGGGGGCATTCTAGCGAAGTTTGCCGATGATACGAAGTTAGGTGGACAGGCAGGTAGTACTGAGGAAGTGGGGAGGCTACAGAAGGATCTAGACAGGTTGGGAGAGTGGTCCAGGAAATGGCTGATGGAATTTAACGTGAGCAAGTGCGAGGTCTTGCACTTTGGCAAAAAGAATAAAAGCATAGACTACTTTCTAAATGGTGAGAAAATTAATAAAGCCAAAGCACAAAGGGATCTGGGAGTGCTAGTCGAGGATTCTCTAAAGGTAAACATGCAGGTTGAGTCCGTGATTAAGAAAGCGAATGCAATGTTGTCTCTTATCTCAAGAGGGTTGGAATATAAAAGCAGAGATGTACTACTAAGACTTTATAAAGCTCTGGTTAGGCCCCATTTGGAGTATTGTGTCCAGTTTTGGTCCCCACACCTCAGGAAGGACATACTGGCACTGGAACGTGTCCAGCGGAGATTCACACGGATGATCCCTGGAATGACAGGTCTAACATATGAGGAACGGCTGAGGATACTGGGATTGTATTCGTTGGAGTTTAGAAGATTAAGGGGAGACTTAATAGAGACATACAAAATAATACATGGCTTGGAAAAGGTGGATGCTAGGAAATTGTTTCAGTTAAACGAGGAGACTAGGACCCGTGGACACAGCCTTAGAATTAGAGGGGGTCATTTCAGAACAGAAATGCGGAGACATTTCTTCAGCCAGAGAGTGGTGGGCCTGTGGAATTCATTGCCACGGAGTGCAGTGGAAGCCGGGACGCTAAATGTCTTCAAGGCCGAGATTGATAGATTCTTGTTGTCTAGAGGAATTAAGGGCTACAGGGAGAACGCTGGTAAGTGGAGCTGAAATGCGCATCAGCCATGATTGAATGGCGGAGTGGACTCGATGGGCTGAATGGCCTTACTTCCACTCCTATGTCTTATGGTCTTATGGTCTTATGTATCATAAAATATATAAAAGTGTCTTGACATGTGTTCCGGGTCGAGAGAAGACTCGCAGCTGACCACTGTGCTGTTGGTGTCTTTCTCTCCCCGGAGCTCTGGTACTTCCTTGTACAATTAACTCTGTCATTGAACCCCAATTCTGACTCTCCCACAACACCAGGATGAGCAATTGCACTCCAGGCATCCCAGATACTTCAATAACCATAACTTCCTCTCCCACGTGAACAACAATCCCCTCAATTGCATCTCCTCCATTTCACGCACCTTCGCCCTCGAACCTCCCCCACCCCCCCCCCCCCCCCCCGCCCGCCCAAAAACAAGCAAACAATACCCTGGTGCTCAGATTCCAACCAACTAATCTCCAAATTGAGTGCATCATCTTCCACCATTTTCGCCACCTACAGTCAGAATCAACCACCAAGAATATATTTCCCTCCCCATCCATAACTGCATTCCATAGGGACAGTTCCTTCTGCAACTCCTTCATTAGGTCCACATTCCCCACCATTACCCTTTCCACACCTGGCACCTTCCTCTGTTGCCACAAGAGGGTGCAAAACCTGTGCCCACACCTCCCTCCTCACCTCTATTCAAGGCCCTGAAGGATCATTCCAAAATCCATGAGAGATTAACTTGCATAACCTCATTGATTGCATCCATTGTTCTCGACGTGGTCTCCTCTACATCAGAGAGACAGAGCAGAAACTCGCAGAATGGTTCAGAGAACATCTCTGGTCTGTATGCACCAACTAACTCCACTATTCGGTGGCCATCCATTTCAACTCCCCTCCCACTCCCCCAATGACATGTCCATTCTGAGCCTTCTCCACTGCCTAAACAAAGCCGCTCATAAACTGGAGGAAGAATACACATCTTCTCCCTTAGGAGCTACAATCACACGGCCTCAAAATTGAATTTATCAGTTTCCAAATCTCCCCACCTCCCCATCCCAGATCCAACCCTCTGACTCGGCATTGCCGCTTTGACCTGACCTACTTGTCCATCTTCCTTCCCACCCATACGCTCAACCCTTCCCACCGACCTATCACAATCACCTCCTACCTGCCTTCACCATTCGCCATCCTGTCTACCTTTCCCTGTCCCAGATCCCCTCCCCCATTTATTTCTCAGCCTCATTCCCCTTCCCCGTTCCTGATGAAGGGTGCTGTCTGAAACGTTGACTCTGCCTGACCTGTTGTGCTTTGTCCAGTGCCACACTTTATCGACTCTGACTCTCCAGCATCAGTAGTTCTCACTATCTTTGAAGTGAGTTCCATGCATTGACTGCCAGTACTGGGCCAAACTTTAATTTACATCTTGGTTGGTCTGCTAGGGTTTTACAAAATAATTCATCAATTACCATGTGATTTCTTTCACACATCCCATTGGAAATTTGCAATGAATTTTTTTTAACATATCCAGAGATTTGTCTACAAACAATGGGAAGTGGGCACTGGCACCTTGTTGTAATCTGATTCATTTTGATCCTCAACTTTTATCAATAGTTCAGTTTCAATGATCGACCAGGTCCACAGTCATTGAATAAATGAATGTTTTATTTGGGAGAAGCGGGATGCTATGCTGCTGAAAACATTTGCATCTGATAAAAATTTTGAGAGAAATTGCCAATTGTCTATATACAAGCTCTCTACATATAAGTAATTTAGTCTGATTCATACAATGCCTGGGTGTAATTATAATATGCGGCACCCTTACTATTGTTATGGAGACGGGGAGGTTAACAGATTTTGCATATGTATAAACCTGCTGTAATCTGCCTGTTGTGTGTCATTGCAAATATTACAGATCAGTAAAGGCCATCTCCAGTTTCAATCCCTGTTCTCTGCTGAATTGGCTGCTTTCTGGACTGGGTTTATAATCAGACACACTATCATTAACTGCTCCTGATATAAAGAGGTCGGGTCCTCCTCGGTTCCTGTTCCTGAATACCATCGAGTCATTCTTGCTAAAAAGCCTTTGCATATGTGTAGACTCAGAATGAGGATGGGATCTAGCTGATCGTTGAGGCTTCATATAATTGGTTAGCTTGGCGATGCTGCTTCTCTTGGTAATTTCTAATCAACCTGTTCAGAGATGTTATTACACACCACAGGAGCAGGTGAGACTGAACCCAGGCCTCCTGTTTCAGAAGTAGGTACACTACCACTGTGCTGTGACAGCCCATTGCTTCTTCCTTCGGCTGGTATTGAAAGAATGGCCAATCGATTCAAGTACTTGGTTACCTAACATTTTAACTGATCCATTCCACATACTAAGGACATGCATCTACTGTCCAGTGGTGCAACATTCATTACTTTGAAACAGGTCCTACTTCCTGATCAGTATCACCATTTTTTCTTTCTGACTCTTACAAGAAATTTGCAATTTCAAAAACCTTGATTATCCATTGAGGGTAATCCCATTATGTCATTTTGAGTTACATCGAAACAGCTTTTGGTCCATGCTTTTTGTCATTTATATAAATGATTTGGTTGTGAACATAGGAGGTATGGTTATTAAGCTTGCAAGGTGACTCTAAAATTAGAGGTATAATGGACAGTGAAGAAGGTTACCTCAGAGTACAACGGGAACTTGATCAGATAGGCCAATGGAACGAGGAGTGACAGATAGAGTTTAATTTAGATAAATGTGAGGTGCTGCATTTTGGAAAGGCAAATCACAGCAGGACATATACACTTAATGGTAAGGTCCTGGGGAGAGTTGCTGAACAAAGAGACCTTGGAGTGCAGCTTCACAGTTCCTTGAAAGTGGAATCGCTGGTAGATAGGAGATGAAGAAGGATAAATGGGAGGGAGGTGAGGCTGGGGGCGGGGCGGGGGGGGAGGTAACTGAGAGTGCAAAAGGTGAATGGAGGTGGGGGTGAAGGTGATAAGTCGCAAAGGAGGGTGGAGTGGATAGGTGGGAAGGAAGATTGACAAATGGGCCAGGTCATGAGGATGGTGCTATTAATTAATGAGCCAATTACTTCAATAAGTAGAGATGATATCTTCGATGTGTCCTGAAATGTGTCTTTGTGGATAGAATTTAGAAATACTAAGTGGGCACCAATTTACTGGGAGTATATTAAAGGCCCCCAAACAGTCAGCGAGAAATAGAGGAGCAAATATGTAGACAGTTCACAGAGGTGTGTAAAAGTAATAATCAAGTAATTATAGTAGGGGATTTCAACTTTTCCAACATAAGTTGGGATAGTCATGGTGTTAAGGTTTTAGAGGGGGCGAATTTCTTGAAATGTATCCAGAGAGGTTTTTGATTCAATACGGAGAAGACCCAACAAGGCGTAATGTTAGATCTGGTTCTGGGGAAAGAAGCGGGACAAGTATTCGATGTGGCAGTGGGGGAGCGTTTGGATAATAGTGACCACAACATGTAACGGTTCAAATTTGTTCTATACAAAACAAGGATGGCCTGTAAAAGCCGCTTTGGATTGGGGAAAGGTAGATTTTATTAAAATTAGGCCACAAAAGATTGGGAACAGCTTCTTGCGGGTTAAGTCCACAGCGGAGTAATGGACTGGGGGAGGCATTCAAAAAGGAGTATTGATCCAAATGTACCCATTAGAGGGAAATGTGGGAGTAATATGTTCACAGAATGTTTGTTGAATATTACAATTCAGGGCTGGTTAAAGATGAGTAGGGCTTTTATCAAGTCCAAAGGCAGCAATTCAGAGGAATAGAGGAAGTGCAGGAGAAAATTTAAGAAAACAATTAGAAGAGCAAAAAGGGCATGATAAAGGGCTTGTGAATACATTTAAGAGAAGAGGTTAACCAGGGAAAGAGTAGGGCCCATTACAGTACAAGCGGGCAATGTGTGTGTGAAGCTGCAGGATATTGGAAGGATGTTAAACAAATAATTCTCTTCAGTCTTCCCACTGGAAAAGGAGAATATAGGTATCAAATTCAAGGGAAGGGACATAAGGAGCTTACACAGATTGACACAGGAAATGGGGAGGTTTTGGAGGATCTATTGGACTTTAAACCAGTCAAATCTCCTGGGCCCGGATGCATTGCATCCCAGGCTGCTGTGAGAGGCGAGGCACGAAATTACAGGGGCTCTGACAATTTTTTAATTCCTCTGTGGCCACAGGGGAAATGTCAAAGGACTGGAGGATCGCTAATGTGGTTTCACTTTTTGAGAAGTGTGGTAGAGATGAACCACAGACCAGTGAGTCTCAGTTGGAGAAAATTAATACCCACTTGGACAGGCATGGGTTAATGAGGGATAGTTGGCATGGCTTTGTCAGAGATAGGTCATGCTTAACAAATCTGTTAGAATTTTTGAAACTGTGATCAAGTGTGTGGATGAGGAAAGTTAAGTTGATGTCATAGAATCTCTACAGTGTGGAAGCTGGCCATTCAGTCCATCAAGTCCAGACTGACCCACCAAAGATTATCTCATCTAGATGCAGCCCCCTACCCTATCGCATAATCCCACATTTCCCATGGCTAATCCACCTCATCTGCACATCCCTGGACACTACAGGCAATTTAGCATGGCGAATCCACCTAACCTGCATATATTTAGACTGCGGGAGCAAACTGGAGCACCTGGAGGAATCCCACGCAAACATGGGAGGATGTGCAAATTCCACACAGGCAGTTGGCTGAAGCTGGACTTGAATAAATTATATGGATTTTAGCAAAGCTTTTGACAAGGTCCCACATGGGAGACTGATTGAGAAGGTTAAAGCATATGGATTGAGAGTAACTTGGTGAGATGAGAAAGTGGCTTAGTAATAGGACTCAAAGGGTAGTGGTAGAAGGCTGTTTGAGTGACTGGAATCTGGTGTCCAGTGGTGTCTATCAAGGGTCAGTATTGGGACTCTTATTGTTATATACATAAATTATATCGATGAAGATTTGAGAAGAATGTTAAACAAATTTGCAGGCAACATCAAGATTGGTAGTTAACAATGAAGAAGTTGCTTGTAGGTTATAGGAAAATATAGATGCGTTGGTCAGATGGGCAGACCAGTGGCAAATGGTATTTAATCCTGATAAGTGTGTGGTGCTGCACTTTGGAAGAAGATTAGGGAGTATTTAATGAAAGGCAGGATATTGGGTAGCTTAGAAGAGCAGAGGGATCTAAGGGTAATTATTCACAGATTTCTGAAGTTGGCAGAGCATGTGAATAGGATAGCTAAGAAGCCATATGGAACACTTGCTTTCATCAATCATGGCATAGCGTATAAAATCAAGGTGGTAATGTTGGAGTTGTACAGACCTCTGGGCATGCCACAACTGGAGTACTACCCACCAGGAAGGATGTGATAGTACTAGAGAGGGTACAGAGGACGTTCACCAGGATGTTGCCTGGGACAGAGACATTGAGCCATAAGGAGAGACAAAATAGATTTGGATTATTTTCTTTAGATCAGAGAAGACTGAAGGGGGACATGATTAAGATTTAATAAGCTTATAAGGGGTATGGACAAATGAATAGAAAGCAGCTGTTCGCCTTGGTTGATAGGTCAATCATAAGAGGATAAAGTTTTAGGACCAGGGCAGGAGATTCAGAAGATTTGGGAAAGAAAAAAACGTTTTCACTTGACAATGGTGGAAATCTGGAATGTACTACCTGGAAAGGTAGTGGTGACTAGAAATCTTACAACAGTTAAAAAAAAATTTGGGTGAATATTTCAAATATCATAACATTCAAGAATATGGGATAAAAGCAGGAAATTGAGATTAGCGCGCTTTTTAGTGGTATTTATGCACATGGGCCAAAGGGTCTTTTCTGCTCTGCATGAATCTACTGTATTATCAACGTGGGGACCATGCCTGCGGTGGTATAGCAAAGGCCGGGACTATCGTGGTATATTAATGATGGATATTAAAAATACAGTGAAGTATTAACGGCGGTGAAGTATTAACATATTTGCTGTGGTGTATTTACAACGAGGACTGGACCTGCTGAAGGTTATACAGAAAGACGATATTTGCTGATGGTGTATTAATTCGTGGCACTGTGCCTGCCATGGCTTTTTTAGAGATTGTACCTGTTGCGCTGTCTCAGCAGAATATGCGTGCTGCGTTAACCGAGACACTGTATACTCCCAGTCACTGATCTTCCCAACCGTCACCTTTTTCAAAAAGTGAGTCACGTCACAGTGAGCTGGGCACGTGGTGCCAGGGCGGGTACTGTTGGGAGCGTGCAGCAAGATGACAGCTGGAAATCTGACAAATGGGGGAACAAGGTGAGAGGAATTTGGTTTGTGTGTGGTACAGTTCAGAAGTGAGGGCAGAGCTTGCTGAGGGCGTGTATTTTTTTCTGGTGTGGATGGAAAGTAAATTGATATATGTTATCTGTCCTCGAAACGACTGGCGCTGTTTAAGACCCTGGATATAGAGTGGTGCTGGAAAAGCACAGCAGGTCAGGCAGCATCCGAGGAGCAGGAAAATCGACCTTTCAGGCAAAAGCCTCAGGGATGGACAGATAAATGGGAGGGTGGTGGGGCTGGGGAGAAGGTAGCCTAGAGTGCAATAGGTGGATGGAGGTGGGGGTGAACGTGATAGGTCGGAGAGGAGGGTGGAGTGGATAGGTGGGACGGAAGATTGACAGGTGGGATAGGTCATGGGGATGGTGCTGAGCTGGAAGGTTGGAACTGAGGTAAGATGGGGGGAGGGGAAATGAGGAAACTAGTGAAGTCCACATGGATGCCATGAGGTTGAAGGGTCATGAGGTGAAAGATGAGGCGTTCTTCCTCCAGGCATCAGGTGGTGAGGGAGTGGCGGTGGAGAAGGCCCAGGACCTGCATGTCCTCGGCAGAGTGGGAGGTGGAGTTGAAATGTTCGGCCACGGGGCAGTGGGGTTGTGTGGGTGTCCTGAAGATGTTCTCTGAAGCGTTGTGTGAGAAGGTCTCCAGTCACTCCAATGTGGAAGAGACCGCATCGGGAGCAACAGATAAAATAAGTGACGTGTGGAAGTGCAGGGGAAACATTGATGGATGTGGAAAGCTCCTTTGGGCCTGGGACTGAGGCGAGGGGGAGGTGAAGGCGCAGGTTTTGCAATTCCTGCGGTGGCCGGGGTAGGTGCTGGGAGGGGAGGCAGGGTTGTTCGGGGCGTGGACTTGACCAGGTAGTCGCAGAAGGAACGATCTTTGCAGAAAGCAGATGGGGTGGGGAGGGAAGTGTATCGGTGGTGGTGGGGCCTGTTTGTAGGTGGCAGAAATGTTAGCAGATGATGTGATTTATGCAGAGGTTGATGGGGTGGAAGATGAGGATCAGGATTCAAGGGCAGAGTTGCGGGATGTAGACGAGATGCATTGGAGGGCATCTTCAACCACATGAGGGGAAGTTGCGATCTTTTCAGAAGGAGGCCATCAGGTGTTCTTTGGTGGAACTGGTCCTCCTGGGAGCAGATGCGGCGGAGACGGAGGAATTGGGAATATGGGATAGCATTTTTGCAGGAGGTAGGGTGGGAGGAGGTGTAATCGAGGTAGCTGTGGGAGTTGGTGGGTTTGTTAAAAATGTGTGTTGAGTCGATCATTGTTGATGGAGATCTACTTAGATTACACCACCTCCCACTCTAACTTCTGCAAAAATGCTATTCCATTTTCCCAATTCCTCTTCCACACCTGCAAAAATGCTATCCTGTATTCCCAATTCCTCCGCCTCTGGTGCATCTACTCCCAGGAAGACCAGTTCCACCACAGAACACATCAGATGACCTCCTTTAAAGACCGTAACTTCCCTTCCCATGTGGTTGAAGATGCCCTCCAACGCATCTCATCCACGTCCCACACCTCCGCCATCGAACCCCACCCCTCCAAATGCAACAAGAAACTCCTAGTCCTCACCTTCCACTCCACCAACCTCCACATAAATCGCATCATCTGCCATCTCCATTCGGATCCCACAACCAGGGATGTATTTCCCTCCCCACCCCTATCTGCTTTCTGCAAAGACTGTTCCCTCCGCAACTATCTGGTCAAGTCCACGCCCCCTAACAACCCACCCTTCCCTCCTGGCACCTTCCCCTGCCACCGCAGGAATTGCAAAACTTCCCCCCCTCACCACCGTCCAAGGCCCCAAAGGGGCCTTCCACATCCATCAATGTTTCACCTGCACTTCCACACATGTCATTTATTGCATCCGTTGCTCCCAATGTGGTCTCCTCTACACTGGAGAGACCGGATGCCTTCTTGCAGACCGCTTCAGAGAACATCTCTGGGATACCCGCACCAATAAACTCCACCGCCCCGTGGCCGAACATTTTAACTCTCCCTCCCACTCTACCGAGCACATGCAGGTCCTCGGGCTCCTCCATCGCCACACCCTCACCACCCGATGCCTGGAGGAAGAATGCCTCATCTTCCGCCTCGGGAAAGTGATAGGTCAGAGAGGAGGGTGCAGCGGGTAGGTGGGAAAGAAGATTGACAGGTGGACAGTGCTGAGCTGGAAGGTTGGAACTGGGGTAAGGTGGGGGTCGGAAAAATGAGGAAACTGGTGAAGTCCACATCCGCAGTACCCACTTCTGCCTAGTTGCTCTTTAAGACCCTGTTGTGTGAAACTTTAGAGATAAATTACATGGATATCAAACACGATTTTTTTCTTATTTTCCTTTTAACAGTCCTCTTTACCATATAAATATATTAGAAATAGCGAAGGCTGTTTGGTTGACATGCAAGCATCATGGGTCTTTTTGTTTGGAAATAAATGGCTGTAGGTGTGCAACATATTGCAAGCATGTGCTGGCTGACCAATTGCTGAAGTCTTGGCACAATCATGTGATGAAAGTTCCAAGATTTCACTTAATCATAGTGGTAACCCCAAAGTATGTGAAAGAGATTGTAGTAATGAGAGAGGTATGAGGAGAAATGAGTGCATTTTTGTGGGAGTGAGTTTGTAGACTATTCATTCATCAGTTGGTGTCAAAACGTACCATGAGTTCTTGTGCATGATGCTCGTGAGGGTGGTGGGAGTAAGGAAGAGGGATTATAGGAGACAGATGGTGTTAGAGGAATAAACCAAAGATTTTATTTGCATTCCTTTTGATGCTGACCTCAAATTCACCTGGACCATTTCTGACACCTCCCTCCCTTTCTTGGATCTCTCCATCTCCATCAACGATAACCGACTCAACACTGACATTTTTTTACAAACCCACCGACTTCCACAGCTACCTGGATTACACCTCCTCTCACCCTACCTCCTGCAAAAATGCTATTCTGTATTCCCAATTCCTCTGCCTCCGCTGCATCTGCTCCCAGGAGGACCAACTCCACCACAGATGGCCTCCTTCTTTAAAGACCGAAATTTCCCCTCCCACATGGTTGAAGATGCCCTCCAACGTATCTCATCCACGTCCTGCACCTCTGCCCTCGAGTCCCACCCCTCCAACCACAACAAGGGCAGAAAGCCCCCTCCGGCACCTTCCCCTGACCCCGCAGAAATTACAAAGCCTGCACCCACACCTTCCCCCTCACCTCTGTCCAAGGCCCCAAAGGAGCCTTCCACATACATCAGTTTCACCGCACTACAACACATGTCATTTGTTGTGGGTATGTTCCCTGAGCTGGGAAGTTGATTTGCAGACATTTTGTCCCCTGTCTAGGTAACAGCTTATTGCTTTGGAGCCTCCTGCGAAGCGCCGGTGTACTGTGTCTTCTGGAATTTATTTGGTTTTAGTATCGTTCTTTCTGGTTGCAGGTTCCGGTTGTGCATTGTAGTGGTTTGTATATTGGGTGTGTTTATTGATGGGAGTCTGTGGATGAGTGCCGGAGGCTGAGGGATGACCTTATAGAGGTTTACAAAATTATGAGGGGCATGGATAGGATAAATAGGCAAAGTCTTTTCCCTGGGGTTGGGGAGTCCAGAACTGGAGTACCTAGGTTTAGGGTGAGAGGGGAAAGATATAAAAGAGACCTAAGGGGCAACTTTTTCACGCAGAGGGTGGTACGTGTATGGAATGAGCTGCCAGAGGATGTGGTGGAGGCTGGTACAATTGCAACATTTAAGAGGCATTTGGATGGGTATATGAATAAGAAGGGTTTGGATGGATATGGGCCGGGTGCTGGCAGGTGGGAGTAGATTGGGTTGGGATATCTGGTCGGCATGGATGGGTTGAACCGAAGGGTCTGTTTCCATGCTGTACATCTCTATGAGTCTATGAATGCCATGCTTCTGGAAACCCTCTGGCTGTCCTCTGTTTGGCTCGACCTATTCTTGTTGTGCTGTCCAAGTCGAATTTGTGGTCCCTGTCATCTGTGTTTATAGCTACTAGGGACAGTTGTTCATGGTGTGTAGTGGCTAGTTGATGTTCATGAATGCAGAATGCTAGTTGTCTGCCTGTTTGTCCTATATAGTATTTTGTGCAGTCCTTGCATGGAATCTTGTACACCACGTTTGTCCTGCACATGATGGGTATTGGGTCTTTTGTTCTGGTGAGTTGTTGTCTGAGCGTGGCTGTCAGTTTATGTGCTGTCATGAATCCTAGTGGTTGGAGAAGTCTAGCTGTTAGTTCTGAGGCGTTTTTAATATAAGGTAGAGTGGTTAGTGTGTTGGAACGTGACATGTCATCATAGCGTTGTTTGTTTGCCAGGCATCTGTGAATGAAGTTGCAGGGATATCCATTCTTGGTACAGACTTTGTAGAGGTGTTCTTCTCCCTCTCTTTTATAAGATTAAATGTGGAGTCACAGTAAATTATTTAAAGCCAGTCAGCAGCTACACAACGCAATGCAAAAAAACAGTGCTATGTTAGCCTTTGTCTCAAAGAAATGACAATAAAGGAAAGAAGTGACAGTTAAGTTATCGAGCTATAGTTGTACAGAGCTTTAGTCAAGGCTTATCTTGCAGAATTGTGTTCAACGTCACACACCATGCCTACAGAAGAATACATTAACCTTAGCAGGGATTCCAGTTCACCAGTATCAAGATCTAAATTATGAGGACATGTTGCATAAGCTTAGTTTATATTTGTGTCAGTTTTAAAAGGGATTTTACATAATTTAGCTTGTCTATTTAATTTTGCAGGTCAAATTAAAATATCAAATTAATGTCTTCTAACTGTAGATTAATGTTCTTGTCTGACAGGTGTACCATCAGGTAGAGTCACAAGACTGAATTAATGAAGAATCTCAAATTTTAATGTTGTTTGCTCATTTAATAATTGAACTAGCAAAACTATTTAAGTACAAAGCAAAAGTGCACAAGTTAATGCTTTCCAGAGATAGAACACGGACTCCAGACAAATGATTCAAAAGAAAACAGATAGGTTTCTGGTTTAATTTGGCCTCCTATTTATGAATGGGAAAAACTACTCCTTCTCCAAGTCCAAAACTATTCAACTTCCCAGTGACAAAGTCCTGATTATACTGTCCTGAAACCTGGCTCTTCAAAGCACTTCAGATTTCAACCTTCACAGAAGCTGAGGCCAATTTTGGATTAGTCTAAATTCCAGCTAATGCAGGCCAAGCTTCACTGCCTTCAGTTAGATAACCTCCAAGTACATGTGCAAAATGTGCCACTTAAAATCTTATTTTTACCAACTTCCGCACCCCCCCCAACTAAACATTGGGGGGGGGAGGGGGGAAAGATGGTAAAACCCAATCAGCTAATCATGTGATATATTAAATTTATTTGGCCTTTCCTATCTGCATTGATGGCCTTAACAAAAGACAATGACTTGTCTTCTGGGAAGATAGGCCTGCAATTATTTGTGTCTGTGATTTTAAGAACTCAAGGACAGTTTTAACTTTTAGGGAATTGAAAGCACATTGTTCTATACATTCCATAGGCTGTTTCCCACAGCGTTAATGTACTCTATTTAAGATGCATATAATTATTAAGATTTATTAGTAAAAATTAATAACATGCAACTTTTATTCAGTACTAATTATTAATCGCTTATTTCCCAATTGCAGGTGCTATTGAAGTACTTTTCCTAATTAATTATTGATTTCTTGGCTGATAATTAAGTTTGTCAGTGTTTTGCGATTTAGTTGTGAGAAGCTGGAGTTGTGCATATGATTAAATACTGGAGTGCATTTTTTTGGAGTCCATGGAAACATGGATTCAGGAAAGTAGGGTGATTGACTAGAACAGGAGTAGTTGTTGAGAACACTCCTGAGTGGGAATTTCAAGATTGGATTGGCAAAAGTGAAAATTTCATCCCATGAGATTTAATGAGCTTCAATGACCACTTTTCAGTCGCATGGTGAGGCATCACACTCATCAGTGTGCTTGCTCATCTGCTGATTTTAGTGTTGCAACAAGGCATGGCAACAATAAGACAAGTAACCATTTCAGGCACATATTTGCATGAGGCGGTGCCAAGGTTGCATTGCATAAATGGGCATATGATGCTAAGATCCTAGTTACTGTTGTTATTGGACAAGTCAGATCCCAAAATGAAATCTGGTTTGTTATATTGTATTTTTGTCTTAATTTAATGTGGCAGTCTTTCACTGAAACATAATACTTGGTTGCAGATTAACTTTTAATAATAAAACAGAAGTTTATTGCAGAAAAAGAAAACAAATGGTCTACATATAATACAGATTGAAAGATTTTGAAACACAGAAAAAACAAAGTCCCATCTAGTCCCCAGTACCATTGCTTTAAAGTTTTTGAAAACTTTAGAGAAATCATCTTCCCAATCCAATCTGTAAACTTGACATAACTGCTTCTTTTCTGTTCTGGTCTGTGATCCACAAAGCCTTTCCCTCTGGCTATTCCCACACTCAGATGGGAATTCTCAGGCTTTTAATAATCTGCAGGAGTTCCAAGCCAAGTGCTTCTAGTCTGGAAGTTTTCACAAACTACATCCCTTACACTGAGGTAACTTATTCCTTTTACCGATCAGAACAATATCCTTTTCTAGGAGAAATGAATGTTGCAACAGACCTCAGTTAGGTCATCTTCAAGCTAGCTTTAAAATTATTTGAAGTAATTTAAAAAACTTGCTCCGATAAACTAACGGTTTAATTTTTTTCCTGTTGTAAAATGCCACACTATAAACAAACTTCTATTTTAACATTACAGAAAGCACATAGTCATGTTTAACTGTCTAATTGTATATTCTGACAGTTGCTGTCCTGGTAACTCTTTAATAAAACCTCAATATTTTCAATATCAAACCAGGATCAATGTATGAGGAATAATTAAATAATTTCAGTACAAGTTCAGAGCTGTTTGAAAAGTAAATTGGTAGCTGCAGTGGACAAATCAGTTTACAATATAGATTTTAGTAGATGATGGAACTGCTGAATATAGTTTTCTGAGTCTGTACTGTATGCAAAAACATTTTGGTTTGGAGTTTCTGCTTTGAGTTCAATTGGCAATTCAGGCACTAAATTGGAATAGTTTTGTAAAAAGTGTTTTTCTTTCTCAAACTTCTATTGAAGCTGATCTGCAGGTTGTCAAGTGTAGAATCTGCATGAAGTAATGCAATCAGATAATATTTTAGACTCATCCCAGTGAGAAAGAGAGACTTGAAAGGAAGGGTGCGCCATCTCTGACTAACAAACAAAGTGAAAGAGTGTCAAATTGAAAGAAAAAATATATAATTCCATGACTATTAGTGTCTTGTCTCAGGCTGTATAAAGCAACAAAGAATGACTAAATATTAATATGGAGTAAATAATTAGAGTAGAAGAGAGGGCTTCTTCAAAATGTAGGTTCTTGAAAAGGAAAATAATCTTTAAAGTGAATATTGATCCTCTAGAGAATGAATCTGAGGAATTAATAATGTGTAAAAAGAAATTGACATATGAAGGAAAGTTGTTGTGAAACTTGGCAGGATTCAGAAATGATTTACGAGGATGTTACCAGGGTTGAAGGGTTTGAGCTATAGGGAGAGGCTGAATAGACTGAGGCTATTTTCCTATTGATGTGAGGCTGAGATATGACCTTATAGAGGTTTATAAAATCATGAGGGGCATGGATAGGGTAAATACCCAAGGTCTTTCCCCTGGGGTTGGGACATCTAAACCTTGAGGGCATAGGTTTAATGTGAGAGGGGGAAGATATAAAAGGGACCTAAGGGACAAATTTTTTACGCAGAGGGTGGTGTGTGTATGGAATAAGCTGCCTGAGGAAGTGGTGTAAGCTGGTACAATTACAACATTTAAAAGGCATGTGGATGGGCATGCAAGTAGGAAGCATTTAGAGGGATATGGGCCAAATGGTGGCAAACGGGACCAGATTTTTTTTTAGGATATCTGGTCAGCATGGAAGAGTTGGACTGAAGGGTCAGTTTTCGTGCTGTGTATCTCTATGACTCTAATTGAATAGAAATATTGTGTTTTCACTGTAGTGAATGCAAATAATATCCTAGAAATAATTGTAAATCAAGAAATTAAAGGAAGGGAGTAATGTAACAAAATTACAATAATCAAGGTAAAGGATCTGAGAAAATTATTAGAACTAACAGCTGTCAAGTCTCCAGATCCTGATGACAGGTTGGTTCTGTATCCATTGGAGTTCAGAAGAAAACCGATGATCTTGTTCATACATCTTGAAGAGGCATGACAGGGTAGATGTTGACAAGACGCTGCTTCTTGTGGAAGAAACCTGAACTCAGGGACTCAGTTTAAAAGTAAAGGGACTCCAATTCAAGTAAGAGATGAGGAGATGTTTTTCTTTTAGAGGATTGAGAGTCTTTGGAAATCTCTCATCCAGAAGATAGTGGAGTCTAATCAGATCTGCATGATCTTATCAAATGGCAAAGCAGGCGTGAACATTTACAGATCATAGAGAATAGACTTTCCAGGTACATAGTGGGCTGGGATGGCAACTACTCTGTCCAGGACAGTAAGAAACTACACAAGGTTGTGTGCACAGTTCAGATAATCTCAGAAGCCAACTTTCCTTCCATGGATTCCATTTACACTTTCATTGCCATGGAAAAGCTGCCAACATCATCTTAGACCCCTCCCATCCCAGTAATGCTCTCCTACCATCTCTTCCATCAGGCAGAAAATACAGAAGCTTGAAACAGGTTCAGAAACAGCTTCTTCCCTGCTGTTATTAGATGGATGAATAGACTATCTAATTTCAAATAATGTTGATCTTGCATCCTGCATCTCCTGTGCAGTGTATGCCTCATTCTGTCCAAGCACCCTATGATCTGTATGTCCTTGCTTGTACTGATGGCCTGTACTGCTTGCAAACAAACTTTGTACTGTACTTAAGTACACATGAAAATAGATCATATCAAGAGGTGAATTTTTACTGTTCCTAATTTGATTGTTTGTTCATATATCGATGACAACTAGCCCCACCTTTATGTTATTGAGTCTCCACCGCTCACACTCATTCTTTTTTCCCTCTTCTCCTCATAATAGAAGGAATAAAGAGTTGGACATTGGGCTCCAGAGTTTAGCTTTTATTCTCCTTTTCTCTACTCAGGACTGTCTACTCTTTCAATGAAGCATTTTCTCTTTGAAGAGATCCCATGGAACATTTACTGTTTGCACATTCAATCTACCTGGACAAAATTCCCTTCCTACTCACTGAAGTTAGCTTTCCTCCAGTTTTTTTTTATTCATTCATTCATGCAATGTGAGCATTGCTGGTAAAGACAACACACATTATCCATCTGCAGTTGCCCATTAAAAGGTAGTGGTGAGCCACTTTCCTGAACCACTACTACATATGTGCTGTAGCTACACCCAGAGTGCAATTAGAATAATCTTTATTGTCATAGGTACTCACATGAGTATTGTGAAAAGTTAGAAGTCACTAATTATGGAACCATCTGGGGTACCTACGTACAGATTCTTAAGTACAAATTCTTTGGAGGGTAAAATAGAAAAATGAAGAAATAAAACGTAAATTAAAATTAACAGAAATTTTTTAAAAATAATTTCAAAATAGCTGTCTTTCCATTCCAGGCTGCACCAGACTTCACCTTTTGGCTGGGAGGGCTGGGAGTCTGAGTCCATGCTGGGGCTGGGAGTCAATGCTGCATTCATCCTGTATACCACCTGAGGATAGGACATAAAAAGGAAAGAAAATGCAAAAAGAGGAAAAACAGAAAAGAAATGGATATAGTCGACAAACTCTGGCTCAGGACTCCAGAGATACTTGAAACCAAACAGCAGAGGCAGTCAGCTGTGCATGATCATTTCTGGGTCAGACATATGTGCAGATTTAGTTCTCTGTTTGTGTCACTTCCCACTTCCCACTTTGCTTTGTCTCTCTTCCTCCCTTTTAAAGTACAGTTGTTTTGATTTTTTTCCCCAAAGTTCTAAAACAATGCAATAGCTTATAAAACAGGAATTACTCGTCCTAGAATTTGAGGAAATCAGCTCTGATACTGAAAATACCTCAAAAAAAGAGCAAGTCTTCTAGCTCCAATTTCTTCCTACCATAGAGTCATAGAGATGTACAGCATGGAAACAGACGCTTTGGTCCAACCCATCCATGCCGACCAGACATCCCAACCCAATCTAGTCCCTCCTGCCAGCACCTGGCCCATATCCCTCCAAACCCTTCCTATTCATATACCCATCTAAATGCCTCTTAAATGTTGCAAATGTTGCACTTCCTCTGCCAGTTCATTCCATACCCGTACCACCTTCTGTGTGAAAAAGTTGCCCCGTAGATCTCTTTTATATCTTTCCCCTCTCACCCTAAACCTATGACCTCTAGTTCTGGATTCCCCAACCCCAGGGAAAAGACTTTGCCTATTTATCCTATCCATGCCCCTCATAGTTTTGTAAACCTCTATAAGGTCATCCTTCAGCCTCCGACGCTCCAGGAAAAACAGCCCCAGCCTGTTCAGCCTCTCTCTGTAGCTCAAATCCTCCAACCCTGGCAACATCCTTGTGAATCTTTTCTGAACCCTTTCAAGTTTCACAACATCTTTCCGATATGAAGGAGACCAGAATTGCACACAATATTCCAACAGTGGCCTAACCAATGTCCTGTACAGCCAGAACATGACTTCCCAACTTCTGTATTCAATACTCTGACCAATTGAAGGAAAGCATACCAAACGCCTTCTTCACTATCCTATCTACCTGCGACTCCACTTTCAAGGAGCTATGAACCTGCACTCCAAGGTCTGTTTGTTCAGCAACACTCCCTTAGACCTTACCATTAAGTGTATAAGTCCTGCTAAGATTTGCTTTCCCAAAATGCAGCACCTCACATTTATCTGAATTAAACTCCATCTGCCACTTCTCAGCCCATTGGCCCATCTGGTCAAGATCTTGTAATCTGAGGTAACCCTGTTCGCTGTCCACTACACCTCCAATTTTGGTGACATCTGCAAACTTACTAACTGCCCTCCAGCTTTGATGGGGCATCCTAAGGGATTCGAAAAAATACAAAAGTGTACAAATACAAAAAAGGACCGAAGAGTAACTAAGGAGAGATTATGTCCACTTAAAGATCAGCAAGGCTGCCGAAGATTAGAGGAGTCCAAAGAGTATGCTCCTGTTAGATTAGATTCCCTACAGTGTGGAAACTGGCCCTTCGGCCCAACCAGTACACACCGACCCTCCGAAGAGTAACCCACCAAGGCCCATTTCTCTTTGACTAATGCACCTAACACTATGGACAATTTAACATGGCCAATTCACCTGAGCTGCACATCTTTGGACTGTGGGAGAAAACCGGAGCACTCGGAGGAAACCCACGCAGACACGGGGAGAATGTGCAAACTCCACACAGACAGTCACCCAATCAAACCTGGGACCTTGGTGCTGTGAGGCAGCAGTGCTAACCACTGAGCCACCGTGCCGTTAGGATGAAGGGCAAGTCTACTAGATGTATGAAATTGAGGTTTTGGTCAAGAACAAGCATATGGCAAGTACATACAGCAGGGATCAAGTGAATTTCTTGGAAATTTTAAAGGTAGTAAGAGTACACTTAAGAGGGAAACCAGAAGGGTAAAAAGGGGACATGGTAGCTTTGGCAAATAGAGTTAAGGAGAATCCCACGGGATTCTACAAATACATTAAGGACAAAAGAGTAACAAGATAGAGAATAGGACCTCTTAAGGATCAGCAAAGCTGCTGATGTCACTACTTATTTCCCAATGTTTTCTATCTTCCATATCCTTCTCCACAGCTATACGATGTGTGGAACTGCAGAAGCTGGGGGAAATACCAAACCAGTATGTTGCATTAGTATTCACTGTGGAGAAGGATACGGAAGATAGAGAACGTGGGGAAATAAGTAGTGACATCTTGAAAAATGTCCCTATTACAAATGTCCCTGTGCTAGACGTCTTGAAACACACAGAGGTGGATAAATCTCTAGGACCTGATCAGGTAAATCTGTGGGAAGGCAAGGAAATGATTGCTGAGTGCTTTGCTGAGATATTTGTAACATCAATAGCCACAGGTGAGGCGCTGGAAGACTAGAGGTTGGCTAACGTGGTACCACAATTTAAGAAGAGTGGTAAGGAAAAGCCAGAGAAGTATAGACTGGTAAGCCTGACATCAGTGGTGAGCAATTTGTTGGACGGAATCCTGAGGGTCAGGATTTTCATGTATTTGGAAAGGCAAGGACTGATTAAGAAGAGTCAACAAGGCTTTGTGTGTGGGAAATCATGTCTCACTAATTTGATTGAGCTTATTGAAGATATAATGAATGGATTGATGAGAGCACAGTGGTGGAAGTTATTTATATGGTCTTCAGTAAGGCATTCGACAAGTTTTCTCATGGTACACTGGTTAGCCAGGTTAGATCACATGGAATACAGGGACAACTAGCCATTTGGATACTGAACTAGCTTGAAGGTAGAAAACAGAGGGTGGTTGTGGAGAGTTGTTTTTCAGACTGGAGGTCTGTGACCAGCAGTGTGCCTCAAGGATCGGTGTTGAGTCCACTGCTTTTTATCATTTATATAAATGATTCGAATGTGAACATAGGAGGTATAGTGAGTAAATTTGCAGATGACACCAAAATTTGAGGGCAGTGAATAAAGTTACATCAGAGTACAGCAACATCTTGATCAGGTGGACCAAAGAGCCAAGGAGTGGCCAATGGAGTTTAATTTAAATAAATGTGAGGTGCTGCATTTTGGGAAGGCAAATCAAGGCAGGACTTATACATGTAATCGTAAGCACCTGGGGAGTGTTGCTAAACAAAGGGAGCTTGGAGTGCAGGTTCATGGTTCCTTGAAAATGGAATCCCAGGTCGACTGGATAGTGTAGAAGGTGTTTGATATGCTTGCTTTTATTGGTCAGAACATTGAGTGTATGAGTTGGAAGGTCATGTTCCAGCTGTGTAGGAAATTGGTTAGACTATTTTTGGAATACTGTATCCAATTCTGCTCTCCCCACTATAGGAATGATCTTGTGAAACTTGAAAGGGTTCAGGAGAGATTTACAAAGATGTTGCCAGGGTTGGAGGATTTGAGCTATAGGGAAAGGCTGAATAGACTGGGGAGTCTATTTCCTCTGCAGGATCGGAGGCTGAGGGGTGACCTTAAAGAAGTTTATAAAATCTGGGAGGGGGTGGGGGGGCATGGATATCCCCAGGGTGGGGGAGTCCAAAATTAGGGGTCATGGGTTTAAGGTAAGAGGGGAAAAATTTAAAAGGGACCTAAGGGGCAACCTTTTCTCACAGAAGGTGATGCGTGTATGGAATGAACTTCCAGGAAAAGTAATGGAGGCTGGTACAATTACAACATTTAAAAAAAATCTGGATGGATATATGAATACACAAACGGTTTAGAGAGATATGGGCAAAATGATGGCAACTAGAGCTAGATTAATTCAGGATATCTGGTTGACATGGACAAATTGGACCAAAGTCTGTTTCCATGCTGTACAGCTCTATGACTCTGTGCTTCCTGTGGTGCTGCTGTCTTGGAAGAAGCTAACTGGGGAAGTCTAGGTTTTTGACTTAGTTACAAATAATTATTTTTATGTTTTTTATTCATTGGACTTTTCCATAATTAACCTAACCCTCATGATATGATTATTGTTGTTTCCCAGATGCTTTCCAGCTGAAATTTGCTCCGTGTGTTATAATTCCTTCCATCATGGGATGAAAACATTCTGATCAAGGAAATTTGCTTGTGCATATTTCAGGAATTTGACCTTAAACCTGTTAGAATACCTGCCTATATTAGGCTAATTGAGACTCCCTTTACACAGCTGAATAGTCTTAGCTTCTTTCTTATTTTTGTCTGGAAATTTGGTCTTCTTTTTCTCCCTTCCACTATTCATTAGCACACAATCAGTGAAGTAATTCCTTTATTCTTTCATGAAATGTGGCTATTGCTGCTATGACAACATTTTTTACTGATTCCTTGAACAGAATAATACCTTGACTTTGAAACAATAGGCTTTCAATGAAGGCCTTCAGCAAAGACTTTCAGAGGTTGACCTTGATTCAATCTTTATTGATACTGTTTTTAGCTTTTTTAAAAATGTTGCTATCTCTTACACATGGAAGTCATGTGTTTTCTATATTAACCTCAAAAGTCAGAAGTTTTTAATCAAAATGAGATAGAGGCACAAATATTTATCACAATCTTCAGTGTTTTTATTTCAATATGAAAAATAGAATTTTCTTCCTGTGAAACCTGGAGATGTGTCTCTTTAAAGTTGTGATAAACTCCAAGATGAATGATAAGTCACTTATAACAGATTTTGTAAACTGCTACTAAAATGAGCCACAGATCAAGAATACAACTACTCTTGTATAATGGGTAAAACTTAAAAATGAGTTTGGCTATCCATTTGATAGATGCCTGAGATGCTTCTCACAACATTGAATCAACCTGGCCGTTGTGTAATGTTATATGGGGTATAAGGCTCAAGGCCACATTTGCACTTTAGTCATCACTCCTACTTATGGGTAGGTAGCTGTATTGTCCATGCCCTGGCGATTTGTTTCTTTGTCATTGTCATTTATGACACTTTTCATCTCTGGAGCACTATGAAATTGTGGCAAATAACAGATGGCATAATGTACCAGGATCCACTCAGTTGTGGACTTCAGCTTTCCTGACCATGGTCTGCAGGGCATCTACAGAGAGCTTACCTTGCTGTAGGCCACAGATTCTGGTGCTTATGGCAACTGCAGAGGAATTTCTGTGATGAAGGCCCCAGAGAAAATTATTTCAAGAATCCCCATCAGTTGCCTTCTCTCTGTGGCTGAAGAGCTTCTTCCAGAGTCACAATGTCAATTCAACCCTCTAATCAGCACAATGGGCATGATCTTCACTGTACAGCAACTTCAAGAGAAAAGAAGGGAACAGCACCTACCTTTGTAGCCTCCTTAGACTTCACAAAGGCCTTTGACACAGTCATCTTTGAGCATCCCCCTTCATTTTGCTTGCTCCAAACATTTGGCTCCATCCTTTGCCCATGCCACGGTGACAGGGAAGATATGATTCTAAGCTGCAGATGTTATCACACACCTGATTCACATTCACACCAGTGTTAAGCAAAGCTGTGTTGTCATACTAAAAATAAAACAGCTGTGGATGCTGGAGATCTGAAAAAAACAAAATTAGCAATTGTGGGAGATATACAGCAGGTCTGGCACCCTATGTGAAGAGAAAACTCAAGATTCCTTGGTTGATTTCCTTTTCCTCAAGTGTGATAATGGACCAGGTGGATTTTTACAACAATCAACAATGGTCGCTTGGTTGCCTATGGCCATCAGCAAGGAAATTCCTCTAGTTACTGCAGTCAGATATTTCACCTTTCTTGAAGATGGTCATAATTACACTATCTCTAAGATCTCAGGACATACTCGCTTCCTTCTGGATAATGGAAATGAAGTCATATAATTACACTAATTATGTCTCACCATCATATTTTAGTGCTTTGACTGATATTCCTTCTGCTCCTGATGCCTTGACGTTCTTTAGTTGTATTGTCTTCTCATATACTGGCAGATGTGCTGAGTTTCTCCAGAATTTCTGTTTTTTAGTCTCATCACACTGATGCTTGTCAGCCTTCAATGCTACAATGCTCCACCACACCCTAATCAAGCTGGCCAATAAACTAATCTACAGAACAAACAGAAACCGGTTCAATCTGTCAACCTGCAGATCCTTCCAGTCGAAGAATTAAGAGAGCTAATCGGGGTCATGAGATATCTTTAGCAAACGGGGTTAATGAAAATCTCAAAGCCTTTTTTTGATTTATAAAGAGCAAGAGGGTAACTAGAGAAAGGGTTGGCCTACTCAAGGACAAAGCATGAAAGTTATGCTTGGAGTCAGAGAAAATGGGTGAGATTCTTAATGAGTACTTTGCTTCAGTATTTGCGGAGGAGAGTGACATAACGGATGATGAGGTTAGGAATAGATCTTTGAGTACTCTAGGTCAAGTCGGCATAAGGAGGGAGGAGATTTTGGGTATTCTAAAAGGCACTAAGGTAGACAAGTCCCCAAGTCCAGATGGGATGTACCCCAGGTTACTGAGGAAAGCGAGAGAGGAAATAGCTGGAGCTTTACCAGATATATTTGCAGCACTCTGGAACACAGATGAGGTCCTGCAGGACTGAAGAATTGTTAATGTCGTCCCTTTGGTTAAGAAGGGTAGCAGGGATACTCCAGGTAATTATAGACTGGTGAGCCTGACGTCAATGGTAGGGAAGCTGCTGAAAAAGATACAGGATCTATTCCCATTTGGAAGTAAATGGACTTATCAGTAATGGACAGCATGGTTTTGTGCCGAAAAGGTCATGTCTTACAAACCTGAAAGAATTCTTTGAGGAGTTGACAAAGTTGATTGATGTGGGAAAGGCTGTAGATGTCATATGCATGGACTTTAGTAAGGCGCTTGATAATGTTCCCCATGGTAGGCTGATGGAGAAGGTGATGTCGCATGGGGTCCAGGGTATTCTAACTAGATGGACAGAGAACGGACTGGGCAATAGGAGACACGGAGAGTCACAATGGAAGGGAGTTTCTCAAAATGGAGATCTGTGACCAGTGGTGTTCCACAGGGATCCACGCTGGGACCACTGTTATTTTTGATATATATAAATTATTTGGAGGAAGGTATCAGTTGCCTGATTAGTAAGTTTGCAGATGACACCAAGATTGGTGGAGTACTAGGTAGTGAAGGGGACTGACAGAGAATACAGCAGAATATAGATAGATTGGAGAGATGGGCAGAGAAATGGCAGATGGAGTTCAATCCAGGCAAATGCAAGGTGATGCATTTTGGAAGACCAAATTCAAGAGCAAACTATATAGTAAATGGAAAAGTCCTGGGGAAAATTGACATACAAAGAGATCTGGGTGTTCAGGTCCATTGTTCCCTGAAGGTGGCAATGCAGGGTAGTAAAGTGGTCAAGAAGGTACACGGCATGCTTTCCTTCATTTGGATGAGGTATTGAGTACAAGAGTTGACAGGTCATGTTCCAGTTGTATCGGACTTTGGTTTGGTTGCATTTGAAAAACTGCGTACTGTTCTGGTCGCCACATTACCAAAAGGATGTGGATGCTTTGGAGAGGGTGTAGAGGAGGTTCACCAGGATCTTGCCTGATATGGAGGGTGCTAGCTACGAAGAGAAGTCAAATAGATTAGGATTATTTTCATTAGAAAGACGGAGGTAGGGGGTCCTGATTGAGGTCTACAAAATCATGAGAGGTATAGAAGGGTGGATAGCAAGAAGCTTTTTCCCACAGTGCGGAACTCAATTACTAGGGGTCACAAATACAAAGTGAGAGGGAAAGGTTTAGGGGAGATATATGTTCTTTACGCAGAGGGGGCTGGGGGCCTGGAATGGGTTACCAGTGGAGGTAGTAGAGGCAGGAACGATAGTATCATTTAAGATCTTTCTAGACAGGTACATGAATGGGCAGGGAACAGAGGGATACAAATCTTTAGAAAATTAGTGGCAGGGTTAGGTAGAGGATCTGGATCAATGCGGGCTTGGAGGGCCAAACGGCCTGTTCCTGTGCTGTAATGTTCTTTGTTCTTTGTTCTAATCTGTCTCATTGAACTACAGTAGGCAAATGATGCTTGAACTTGGAGGCCCAGCTCTAAGGTATCATTAACACCTTGTCTAAGACCTATGAGAGCATAAGTCTCACACTAAATGTTTGAAAACTGAAAGATCTGTACCAACCTGGCCTCACCTCACCCCTATTATCAAGATCCATGATGAGGTGTAGTGCTTGATCAAAGGATCCAATTTGCATACCTTTGAATTCTACTGCGAACAAGAGCAGACATCATTGTTGAGGTTCAATAATGCCTTCAGAAGGTATCACAAAATCCTGGAGATGTACCACCAGCACTACCTGCACAACATCCTACCAATCCATTGGTAGGATAGGCACATCACCATGAATATTCTTGTACAGGCCATCATCTGACCATTGAAGCATGAACCACGCTTGATCAGTTCCTCTGGGTGGGCCACATCATCTGCGTGTCTAACACCAGTCTCCTAAATCAAGCATTCTACTTAGAGATTTTATGAGGTAAGTGACCCCCAGGAGGATAGGCGTCATTCTTCAAGGACTCCCTCAAAGCCTTCTTGAAAAGTGCAAATAGAGTCGTAGAGTCCTCTTATCAGTACTTGGAAAGATCTGGCTATAGATATAGGGGAAAAGCATCTGGATAGATATATGCCTTGAGTCTCATCACCAGTGGAAAGCTGAAGTCAAACAACAAGAGAGAAGGGAATATGTGCCAATATGGCATTCCACTCTCCTGTTATCCCAACTGTTGTCTGCCCCACTTGTGACAGAGATCGTAGCTCATGCACATGATTCTTCTGTAACCTAAGAACTAATTTTTAGTGTAAAAATATCTTTGAGAAACTGCTGCAGAAGAAAAACAGTAAGGACATATTGCAGCTGTTCCTGAGGCCATTCCAGTCAGTGGGCAATGTATGCATTGGTGATTTCTTTTCAAAAAAGCAATTGCCTTAAAAACTCTTATAAAAACAAAGAACTGCTAAAATTGCCTTGTATAATGATTTCTTACTCAGACTAGTGGAGGGCAAGGATTTTTTTAAAGTCCAGAATGGGGCTATGGTTTTGTGTTAAAGTTTTGTGGGTCATGTTCTTGCCAATTAACTTAATTCATGGGAATCTTAATCCCAGCATCTACAGTAAGTAATGATTTTTCATTTGATGTATTACTTAAGAATGGAAGAAATTGTACTCCATTAATTGATCAAAAAACTTTTTGACAAGGTGGTTTAGGCAGAGTTCTTTGGCAGACATGGTCATTCTATTAAGAAATGTCATAGCTGACACATTCATTGAAAGATGTTTTTAATCTAACACTAAGGGAATTGGTTATTGTTCCTGGTTTTCTTTTTGGATCTTACCCATTACTCTTTCATTGAATTGCTAACCTGGTGTTCATTTTGAGACATATTTTTTGGGTAGTAAATGATACAATATAATTCGTATCATGATGTGTATGCATCTTCACATGTAGAAATTCTCCTCTTATCTTAGTGTGATAACACAACACAAATAATCCTAACCATTTAAAAATACATTCTAAAAATAATGACTTAGATAAGTTTGTTTACAATTGGCAAAGCCCTTCAACTAGCCTGTATTAACATTTCTCATAGCAGTGATTCTGAAAGCATTTCTGGTTTATCTTTTATCCAGAAAGAAAAAAATGCTAACAATTGACCTATGCTACAATAGCCATATTTTATTAGAATGAACAAGCATCATACACTGTGTTTTTAAACAAAATTAGACATATACAACATATGAAAATCATTTGAAGTATGCCAGCTTTAGAGAATAATTATTATACGAAGAGTTGAAATCCTTGTATTAGAGTTCCACACACATTATCAGCACTTACACAAGTCTGAAATTCTGACCACTAGAAGTTGTGAGTATTGATAAAGTGAAAATGTGTGGACAGGAACTTTGGACATGGTTTTTCTTTTTGGAGAAGAGAGTAAATTTTAATTTGAACAGATTTCTATCCTTTTACATAACACAGGAAAAGGATTTCACAGGAAATCATCAGAACGTGAGCTTGAAACAAAAGAGTTTATAAATTTTAGGCAGGGCTTGGACAACAATATAAAACAATATATCAATGCAATGGATGCTGACAATCGAAAATAAGAACGAAGAAAACTCAAATTCAACCAGTCAGGCAGCATCTATGGAGAGAAGAGCTGATGTATCCAGTCAATGACTTTTCATCAGGACTGAAGAAAAACAGAAGTGTAACCATTTTAATACTAGTGGAAGGGGCTGGAAGCAGGAATAAGATCCATGATTATAGAGTAGAGGGCAGAAGGGATCAAATAACAAAAGATTTTACGAAGCAAAAGCCAAAAGGAGTAGTGAAGAAACAAAGCTTGTGCCCAAATGAGGCATGAATTGCTACATAAGAAACATAAGAATGTAAAATGAAGTGATAAAGAAAGAAACAGACTAGGACAAATGCAATAAATGTAAGGAGAAGAAAACAGGGAAGCAACAAAACACAGAACAAGATGGATGCAATGATTATGATCTAATACTGTTGGTTCTGTGGGACTTCAATATTGTGGCCATTTCGGAGACATGGATAGAAAAGGGACAGGAATGGTTGTTGCAGGTTCCAGGATTTAGATGTTTCAGTAAGAACAGAGAAGATGGTAAAAGAGAGGGAGGTGTGGTATTGTTTGTCAAGGGCAGTATTATGGTGGCAAAAAGTTTGAGGACTCGTCTACTAACATAATATGGGCTGAGGTCAGAAACAGGAGAGAAGAGGTCACCCTGTTGAATGTTTTCTATAAGCCTCCGAGTAGTTCCAGAGATGTAGAGGAAAGGATAGCAAAGATAATTCTGGATAGGAGTGAGCATAACAGGGTAGTTGTTATGGGGGACTTTAACTTTCCAAATATTGACTGGAAATACTATAGTTTGAGTACTTTAGTTAGGTCAGTTTTTGTCCAGTGTGGGCAGGAGGGTTTCCTGACACAGTATGTAGATAGGCCAACAAGGGGCGAGGCCATATTAGATTTGGTACTGGGTAATGAACCCAGCCAGGTGTTAGATTTGGTGGATGTAGGTGAGCGCTTTGGTGATAGTGACCACAATTTGATCATGTTTACTTTAACGATGGAAAGGGATAGGTATATACCACAGAGTGAGCGTTATAGCTGGAGGAAAGGCAATTATGATGTGATTTGGCAAGACTTAGGATGCATAGGATGGGGAAGGAAACTGCAGGGGATGGGCACAATTGATATGTAGAACTTATCAAGGACACACAGTACCTGTTCCTTGAATAAGTATGTACCTGTCATGCAGGGAGGAAGTTGTTGAGTGAGGAAGCATCTCTTGTCATGAAGAAGAAGAAGGCTTATGTTAGGATGAGAGATAAAGGCTCAGTTAGGATGCTTGAGAGTTACATGTTAGTCAGGAAAGACCTAAAGAGAGAGCTAAGAAGAGCCGGAAAGATATACGAGAAGTCATTGACAGATAGGATCAAGAAAAACCCTAAAGCTTTTTACAGGAATATCAGGAATAAAAGAATGATGAGAAAAAGATTAGGTAAAAAAAACCTCCAAAAAGACCCCACCACCAGGAATATATTCCCCTCCCTACCCCTTTCCATCTTCTACAAAGACCGTTCCCTCCGTGACTACCTGGTCAGGTCCACGCCCCCCTACAACCCACCCTCCCAACCTGGCACCTTCCCCTGCCACCGCAGGAACTGTAAAACCTGCGCCCACACCTCCTCCCTCACCTTTATCCAAGGCCCTAAAGGAGCCTTCCACATCCATCAAAGTTTTACCTGCACATCCACTAATATCATTTATTGTATCAGTTGTTCCCGATGCAGTCTCCTCTACATTGGGGAGACTGGGCGCCTCCTAGCAGAGCGCTTTAGGGAACATCTCCGGGACACCCGCACCAATCAACCACGCCGCCCCATGGCCCAACATTTCAACTCCCCCTCCCACTCTGCCAAGGACATGGAGGTCCTGGGCCTCCGTCACCGCCGCTCCCTCACCACCAGACACCTGGAGGAAGAATGCCTCATCTTCCGCCTCGGAACACTTTAACCCCAGGGCATCAATGTGGACTTCAACAGTTTCCCCATTTCCCCTTCCCCCACTTCACCCTAGTTCCAAACTTCCAGCTCAGCACTGTCCCCATGACTTGTCTGGACTTGTCCTACCTGCCTATCTCCTTTCCACCTATCCACTCCACCCTCTCCCCCCTGACCTGTCACCTTCATCCCCTCCCCCACTCACCTATTGTACTCTATGCTACTTTCTCCCCACCCTACCCTCCTCTAGCTTATCTCTCCACGTTTCAGGCTCTCTGCCTTTATTCCTGATGAAGGGTTTTTGCCCGAAACGTCGATTTCACTGCTCCTTGGATGCTGCCTGAACTGCTGTGCTCTTCCAGCACCACTAATCCAGAAAAGGATTAGGGCCAATCAAGGACAGTATTGGGAAGTTATGCATGGAGCCTGAGCAGATAGGAGAAGTGCTAAATGAATATTATTCGTCAGTATTCACACTGGAAAAAGACAATGTTGTTGAGGAGAATACTGAGACACCGGCTGCTCGAGTAAACAGGATTGAGGTTCACAGGGAGCAGGTGTTAGCAATTCTGGAAAATGTGAAAATAGGTAAATCCCCTGGGCGGATGGGATTTATCCTAGGATTCGCTGGGAAGACAGGGAGGAGATTGCAGAGCCTTTGGCTTTGATCTTTATGTCGTCATTACCTACTGGAATAGTGTTGGAAGACTGGAGGATAGCAAATGTTGTTCCCTTGTTCAAGCAGGGGAGTAGAGACAATCTTGGTAATTATAAACTAGTGAGCCTTACTTCAGTTGTGGGAAAAGTGTTGGAAAGGCTTATAAGAAACAGGATTTATAATCATCTAGAAAGGAATAAGTTGATTATGGATAATCAACACTGTTGTGAAGGGTAGGTTGTGCCTCACAATCCTTATTGAATTTTTTGAGAAGATGACCAAACAGGTAGATGAGAGTAAAGCAGTTGATGTGGTTTCTATGGATTTCAGTAAGGCGTTTGATAAGGCTATTGCACAAAATACGGAAGCATGGTACTGAGGATGATTTAGCGGTTTGGATCAGAAATTGACTAGCTGAAAGAAAATGTTCATCTTGGAATTCATTTACTAGTGGTGCACTGCACGGATCTGATTGGAGGCCACTGCTATTTGTTATTTTTATAAATGACCTGGATGAGGGTGTAGAAGGATGGGTTAGTAAATTTGCGGATGACACTAAGGTCGGTGGAGGTGGATAGTGATGAAGGACATTGCAGGTTACAGATGGACATAGATAAGCTGCAGAGCTGGGCAGAGAGGTGGCAAATAGAGTTTAATGTGGAAAAGTTTGAGGGGATTCACTTTGGAAGGAGCAACAGAAATAAAGAGTACTGGGCAAACGGTAAGATTTTTGATAGTGTAGATGAGCAGAGAGATCTAGGTGTTCATGTACATCCCTGAAAGTTGCCACCCAGGTTGACAGGGTTGTTAAGAAGACATACACTGTGTTAGCTTTTATTGGTAGAGGAACTGAGTTTCGGAGCCACAGGGCAATGTTGCAGCTGTATACAACTCTGGTGCGGCCACACTTGGAGTATTGCGTACAGTTCTGGTCACCGCATTATAGGAAGGATGTGGAAGCTTCGGAAAGTGTTCAGAGGAGATTTACTAGGATGTTGCCTGGTATGGAGGGAAGGTCTTATAAGGAAAGGCTGAGGGACTTGAGGCTGTTTTCATTAGAGAGAAGGTTGAGAGGTGACTTAATTGAGACATGTAAGATAATCAGAGGGTTAGACAGGGTGGACAGTGAGAGCCTTTTTCTTCAAATGTGACAGCTAGCATGAGGGGACATAGTTTTAAATTGAAGGGTGATTGATATAGTACAGATGTAAGAGTTAGTTTCTTTACTCAGAGAGTAATAAGGGTGTGGAACGCCCTGTCTGCAACAGTAACAGACTCACCAGCTTTAAGGGCATTTAAATAGTCATTGGATAGATATATGGATGAAAATGGAATAGTGTAGGATAGATGGACTTCAGATTGGTTCCACAGTTCGGTGCAACATCGAGGGCCAAAGGGCCTGTACTGCGCTGTAATGTTCTATGCTGTTGAACTCAGTGCTGATCCCAGAAAGCTGTAGAGTAATTCATTCAAAAGGTGAGGTGTTTTTTTTGAGCTTATGTTAAACTTCACTGCAACAATGTAGCTGCTATACAATTGCTTCATCTTCTTAGGCAGTCCCTTGAGATATTTAATTACTTTCTTCCAAACCAAGAATTGTGGTCCTGAGGTGACTGAGCAGTCCAATCCTGGTGCAGATAGGGCAGATAATGTTTAAAGCAATGTGTGGGTGGATTTGAATTGTGCTAAGAGTTACAGCGGAAACTAATTTAAAGTTGTCAGTCGAGCTTGCAATGTGTTGCAGTGTGTGTGCGAGAAGCCACAAACATAAATAGTAGAACCCAGTTATATGTAGACAAATGGAATTTTTACTTATGTTGCACTTTTTTCAAAAAAGGGATGAGGAACAGCCAAGCTGTGCTCCATTCCTATGGCAAGGCTCTGACCAATCAGAATCAAGTTGCCTGGTCTGAGGTTTAGGATTGTCAGGTAACTGTTTTTGCTGTATCTCCTTGTCAATGATGGCCCAGAAATCAGTGCCCTCCTTTATACTGAATAAAATTGTTTGCTTTTAACCACATCTTCTTGTGTCTGAGTTCCGCACAATGCAAGGTGAAAAGCTTCAAGCTCTAGGCTCCTTTTAGCAATGAAGTGGCGTATAAGTGTAAGGTGAGTTAGGGCTTTAATGAGATGGAAATTCATGGAAGTAAGGTGACACTTGGTGCTGTTCTGAAGTCACCTTGTAAAACTTAAGGGGAAAATTACAAACGTTTTCTCAACATTGAGGTTTTTCATCCTCCATATTTTCCTAACTTCCTGGCCGTTGTTGACAAGGAAAGAGTAAATTCTATCCTGTGTATCACCGGCTCCAAAGGTAAACGAAAGCAAGGCAGGCACAGTCATCGTGATTCGTCATTTCACTGACGACTAACCCAGCAAGTTGGTGTGGATGACAACCATGTCTCAAGGTCTCCACATTAATGAAAGTCACATGTACACTGTTGGAAGGGTCTGCAACCAAGTGATGGTGACAGGCTGTGAACTTAGCAGTCCCCAGTCAAGGAATTGTATATTGGTAATACTTGTGGTCAAAGAAAGAAAACTTTTCACCTCCTGCACACAAGAGCAGTGCGTGTTTGACCCCAAATAAAACTGCCAGTATACAGATCAGTTCTTGTCACCATACCCCTATTCTGCAATGACTCCTGGACTGTTTATCAATGACAAATGTCACTAGGGCAATTCCATCAGCAGTGTCTCTGGTGTGACCTCTACATTCAATGGGAGGACCCTCAAACAAATGGTAACACCCTTCTTGAAGCCAGCTCCACAAGAATTAAAGCAAAACTTGTACACTCTGCTCTGATTTGCCTTACCAAAATGCAACACCTCATATCTATCTAAATTATATTCCATCTGCCACTCCTTGGCCCATCTGATCAAGACCTTGTTGTACTCTGATAACTTTCACTGACCACTACACCTCCAATTTTGGTGTCCTCTGCAAACTTACCTACATTCATATCCAAATCGATTGTATAAATGATATAGAGTAGTGGACACAGTTTTGAGACTTGTGATACACGTGGATTACAGATCTCCATTTTGAAAAAAACAACCCTCTACATCCTACCTTCAAGTCAATTTTATATCCAGATGGCTAGCTTTTCCTGGATTCCATGTGATCTAACCTTGCTAAATAGTCTACCATGCAGAACCATGTTGAACACATTGCTGAAGTGCATATAGACAATGCCCACCGTTCTACCTTCATCAATCTTCTTTGTCACTTCTTCAAAAACTCAGTCAAGATGTGAGACATGATTTCCTAAGCACCTAAACATGTTGACTATTCCTAATCAGTCCTTGCCTTTCCAAAGATATGAAAATCCTGTTCCTCAGAATCCCCTCCAATAACTTATCCACCACTGATGTCAGGCTCACTGGTCTATAGTTCCCTGGCTTTGCTTTACCACCTTTCCAAAATAGTGGCACCACATTAGCCAACCTCCAATCTTCCAGCACCTCATCTATTGATGTTACAGATATCTCAGCAAGGTGCCCAGCAATCACTTCCCTAGCTTCCCACAAAGCTCTGGGATACATCCAATAAGGTCCTGGGATTTATCCACCTGTGTTTTAAGATATCCAGCGCCACCTCTTTAATATGAACACTTTTCAAGATATTACTATTGATTTCTCCAAGTTGCCTAGCTTTCATTTCCTTCTCCACATTCATTTAATATCTTACCCATCTCCTGTGGTTCCACACATGGCCCTTTTGATCGCTAAGGGGCCCAATTTATATTTGTGGAGTCTCTTTAGGTTCTTCTTAACCCTGTTTGCCAATGCTATCTCATGTCCCCTTTTTGTCCTCCTGAGTTTCTTCAAAATACTTCTACCACCCTTATATATGCCACCTAATAGGGATTCACTTGATCCCAGCTGTCTATACCCGGCGTATGCCTCCTTTTTCTTTACCTGAGCCTCAATTGTATCAGTAGTTTTGAATTTGACAACTAAGAACTCTACAACTACATCACACTGAGTGGTTTAGGTGAAGTTGGGGGAGAAGGATTTAAGGCAAAGGCTAACACATAAGGGGATCTGGCTGCAGTGGCCTACAAGAATAAAGGATAGGATAACATCATGTGGTATCATATAGTAGTCCCCTTGAAGAATGTGAACAAGACAGAAATTCAAGCTTAAGATGGCAGTCAGAGAAAATTAAAGAATAGTTTACAATTGCACAAAGAGTTTTGTTAAAGCATAAGGGGAAAAAAATGCCTGCTAGAAGGAAAGGAATTAAGACAGGAAGAAGAAGAAGCTGGGTGTGAGAAGGACTTTTAGAAATTATAATCTAGGCAACTGAAAACAGGTTTGAAGTGGAGGTCCAAAAAGAGGGCAATGATACTGATCATTATTGGGGTGTTCGGGTAGAGATTAGGTGGTTAATGTGGCTGTGGGGCCTTAATCACTGGCTTGAGAATTTTAGATTTGAGGGGATATGAAACGAGTAGTCACAATGGGTCAGCAAGCCTGGAGTCAGCTGGAGTTGGTGTGTGATAATTTGGCCAGAAGTGTTTAGGTTGAGATGAAATTTAAGGATGGTAACTCAGGAAAGGACTGAAATAGTTGACGTTGCAAGTGGCAATGTGGAAATTCAACTTCTGTCTTGAATTTAAATTGAACAGGAATTGAATTGAACAGGAAACATTAAAAATCACATTGATAACAGTTAAGTGAGTGAAACAAAACCTGGCTAACCTTTCACAAAAGCGATGCTCCAGGGAATTGGAGTCATGAACTTGCTTTTATGATTATTTAATTCTCAATTGTCTTTGATACCAAATTTATACCTCAAGTAGCAATTTATTGTTATAATCCAACTATGTCCTATTTGATTTGATATTTCAAAGTATGGGATGTTCAACTTGCCCTAAACAAAACTGATCAAATAAATACATACAGTTTACAGTCTTCATGGACTAGTGCCTCACTGCTTGGTAAAGTTTTAAATGGAATACCATATCCAAAAAATTAACAAATCAAAACAACTCATTCCTGTAATGGATAAACCTGCTTCATTAAGTGTATACATAATTGATGAACAATTCTTAGATTCTTTGATGTAATATGCTCTGAATCCAAGATAAGGAACAAAAAACACAAACATTATCAGTATAAATGTTAATGTCTTTAGTTGGGCACGAAAGATTTGATGCGCACATGTCTGTGAGCCATGCTTGAAAGCCAGATTTAACATTATACCTGTCTGCCAGATGAGCAAAATGGTAATTGTCCATATTGTTATGCAAATTAAAATGTAATTGATTCGCTTGACAGTTTCTGATGAAATTTCAAAGTGAAAACAATGATTTTCATCATATTCCAGACTACCACCATATCTCAGTAGAAATACTGGAAGAATAATTACAGTCACCACAAACCATAAAACTACACTGAACACTAATACTTTCCATGGTTTGTAAGCCTCTCGTTTCTCCCTCTTTTGAAAGACATTAAGAAGTCTTGTGATAATGATGATCACATAAAATGCAAAAGTTAAGTACATATGAATGTGCATAATAGCACTGACTAACTTACAGAAAACTAACCCAAACCTCCATTCTTTAATTGCATAGTAAGAAATACGAAATGGCACAGTTATAAGAAAAATCACATGTGCTAGTAAGAGATTGATAATGATAAATGACTTAGAATTCTTGTCATTCTTCAGAATTCGACATAACATAATACTGGCTCCAATAACTCCACCCACAAACACGATAGAGTACAATGCTATTAAAACAGATTGGTGCCGTTCGTGTGAATTGTGATTCACGTGGTTGTCTGAAGAATTGGAAATATCTTCAGTAGACATTGCAGGTTGTTCTGTCTTTTCTGTAGCTGATGAGTTTAGTTTGTTGTCCAACCTTCATTAAAACAAAGTTCTTAAGTTTATCAACTTAGTAATGCATTCACAGAAATGTACTTGTATACGCAGAAAAACTTTTGGTCATAACCCACATTTATGGTATACAGACCTTAAATTTGACCTTGTACCTCAATCTAACCATAACACAGAGGCACATCTTTTGGAAAGTCTCAAAGCATTCTACATGGATTAATATTAGTTGAAATGCAGTCACTCTTATATTGATATTTCTTGTAGTCATTTTATACAAGATCCTACAAGTACTGGAGATGAATAGCCAGTGTTGGTAAGTTTATCATGTTAATCAGTGATAGCAGTGAGAAAAAATGTTACCCATGATGATGCCAGGCAAAACAGGATGGTAAATGAGAAAGAATGAAGAAACGAGAGATAGATCTAGAGAAAGTGTGACTGGCAGTAGCAGAATCAGTAACAATAGTTGCTGTCTGAACAGTGGAAGCAGTCAAAGTAGTCAGAAACTACTGCATGCAATTAAAAGCAAAATACAGTGGATATTGGAAATTGTGAAATAAAGGCAAAAAGTGCTGGATAAACTGTCATGAGAAAGTTCTTCGACCAGAATGTTGTGAGCTTCTGGAATTCTGTCACAGAAAGTGGTTAAGGCCAAAGCATTGAATAATTTCAGGGTGGAGTTGGATATGGCAGAGGCTGCATGGATAGGGTGAATAAGCAAGGTCTTTATGCACAGTAGGGGAATCCAAAATTGAGGGCCTAGGTTTAAGTTGAGGGGAAAGATTTAAAACAGATTTGAGGGACAACTTGTTCATGCAGAGAGTGGTGTATGTATGGAACAAGCTGCCATAGGAGATAGTGGAGGCAGGTACAATTACAGCATTTAAAAGGCATGAGGATGGCTACATGAGCAGGAAGGGTTTAGAGAGATATGGATTAGATCAGCATGGAATATCTGGTCAGCATAGACAAGTTGAACCAAAGGATCTGTTTCCATGCTGGATAACTCCATGACTCTGAAATATTAACTTCCTGGCATTTTCTCTATTTGTTTATAATGTCCTGCTAGTTAAATTGAAACTGGAAATAATCCCTGCTTTTCTCCAGTGCAATGGGATTCTCACAACCTACCTGAGCTAATGGAATGGTTAGCCTTGCTTTTCAAGTCCCATTAAATAACAATCCAGTGTTCGTAGGGTGCTGACCTGGAGTATCAACATAGATTATGTACTAATTTCCTGGATTAGGGCATTCGCATTTATCTTCAGTCAGAAGCACTCTATTAATTACGCATCTCAGCCTTCTCTTCAAATCCCTTGCATCATAGCAGCCAGTCTTCAGTTCGTTCAGTTCACGCTACGTGATATTAAGGAGCAGTCAATGCAGCAAATTCTTTGAACCTTAACAAACTATAGTACTGAAAATTTGTGTTCTAGAACTAGCTATGCCACTAGTCACATTGTTCCTGCGTAGCTACCACATTGTCAGTTAGATACCAATGTGGAAAATTGCTAAGATTTGTCCTGTCCACAAAAAAAGGAGGACAAATCCAACCTGGCCAATAACCACCTCTCAATCTGGTCATAATCATCGGCAAAGCGAAGGAAGGTGTCATCGACATTTCTAACAAATAGGACTTACTCAGCGGTAAACTCAAGACCTCATTACAGTTTTTGTCAATATCTCGACAAAAGAAGGACTAGGGTTCAAATCTTAGCACTGGTAATGATAATAGAAAACTCAGTCTTTTTGATCCTGCGAAATCCTGTATACCAATATTTGGCAATTAGTACCAAAACTGGGAAATCTGTCAACCAGACTGGTCATGCATCACCTTGAAATATTTGAATTCATACTCATGGAATCATACTTTACACAAAATACCTTAACACCGTCACCATCCTTATATGCCCTATCTCACTAGCAGGACAGGCATCAGAGGTGAATATACAGTGGTAGACCACAACTAGTTTCTGGTCAATAGTAAACTCCAGGATGTTGATAGTAGGGAATTCAGTGAAGGTAATGCTATTTAATATCAAAGGATGATGGTTAGATTGTCTGTTATTGGAGATGGTCATTGCCTGGCATTTTGTGGCTCTAATGTTTCTTGCCACTTGTCGACCCAAGTCTGAATAATATCCAAATCTTGTTACTTTTGAACATGGATTGCTTTCATATCTGAGGTATCACGAATGGTGATGAACATTATGTAATTGGTGAACATCCCCACTTCTGACCTTCTGGGTGGAGGGAAGGCATTGAAGGAGCTGAAAATGGTTGAGCCAAGGACACTACCTTGAGGAACTCCTGTAGAGATGTCCTGGAGCTGAGATGAATAACATCCAATAGCCACAACCATCTTCTTTTGTAGGGTATGACTCCAACCAGCAGATAATTTGTCCCCCTGATACCCATTGATTCCAGTTTTGCCAGGGCTCCTTGATGACACACTGAGTCAAGTGCAGCCTTGGTGTTTAGGGCTATCATTCTCACCATCTTTGGAATTCAACTTTTTTGTCCAATTTTGCAAAAATACTGTAATGAGGTCAGGAGGTTGGTGACCCTAGTGGAACCCAATCTGGGCATCACCGAGCAGGTTATTGCTGATCAGGTGCTTCTTCATAGCACTATAGATGACACCTTCCGTTTGACGTGCCTTCCCATCATACATCATTATTCAATGTCATTGGGTCAAAGTCCTGGAATTCCCTCCCTCATGACAGTGGGTCTATCTGCACTAAGTGGACTGCAGCAGTTAGAGAAAGCAGCTCACCACCCCTTTGTAAGGACAACTAGGGATGGCCAGAAAATATTTATTCTTCCAGCCACACCCATGTTATGAGGAAGGGACACTTGACCCGAAGTATTAATTCAGATTTCTCTCCATTGATGCTATAAGATCTGCTGAGCTTTTTCAGCAATTTCTGTTTTTGTTTCTGATTTACGGCATCTGCAGTTCTCTCGGTTTTTATACCGACGTTCAATCAGTGAATGGGAAAAAAAGTGAAGGTGCAAGAGGTCAGTTTAGGAGCAGCATGAAGTACGGTGTCAACTTAGTGAAAGCTACAAAAATGAGACTGTGTGCATGCCAAACAGCACAAGCCTCAAATGATAGAGCTAAGCAATTCCATAATGAACAGAAGACCCAGTAGTCCTTCCACACCCAGTTGTGCATGTGGGGAACAATTGAACAACTCATTGGAGGAGGAGACTGAACAAATATCCCTCCTCAGTGATGGCATAACCCAGTATATTATGGACCAGACCAGACCAGACCCCCTCAAAATGCCTTAAAAAGATAGCCTACGTCCTAATTTTTTGTTTTGAAAGTAGATGTGAAGTGAGTATTCCAGATGCGATGCGACTCAAACTATTTGATGTTAAGCAAAGCACAATTTATTTAAGCATTATAGTTAAAATTCTAACAAAAGAAATAGGAATTTAGAACAACTTAACTACTGGAAAATGAAACTGAATAATTGATACAGTACCTATTCCTAATTAACTGTTCAACATTGTAACATCCCATAAACACACCCCTTGGCAAAAAGGTAAATTCAGACAAATATCCCTCCTCAGTGCAGTTCTCCAATTCACGAGAAAACAATATAAAGAGAAATTCCAGACAACATAGCAGATAGGAATCATTCACTGAAGCTTCCGATTCTTCTGAGATCCTAAACAGCATTTAATTCTACAGCTTGAAAAAAACTAGAAAGCCTGATTTGTGAGAGAAGACCACACCCATTCAAGCTGCTTCCATTGTTCCACCTTTTAAAGGCCTTGTATGTTGTTTTCTCTAGTGGTTCTGGTAGACTGCTCAGTGCCTCTACCTTTGTCTTTTCAAATAAAAACAACTAGGACAAAATATTCTTTTAAAGTGACAGCACCATCACAAGTATATCACTGCAAAAGAGAAGGCATTCGTAACCATCTTCAGCTAGAAGTGCCAAGTGCATAATCTATCTCAACCTCCTGCAGAGGTCCCCAGCATCATTGGTACCAGACTTCAGTAAATTCAATTCGCTCTGCATGATTTCAAAAAATGGCTAAAGGCACTGGATATTGCAAAAGTCTATAGATCCTGACAACATTCTGCCAATAGCACTGAAGATTTGTGCTCAAGAATTTGCCATGCCTTTTGTCAAGCTTTTCCTGTATTGCTCTGATAGTGGCAGCGATCTGAAAATGTGGGAAAGTGCCTATATGTGTTCTGTAAACAAAAAGCATAACAGATCTTATCCAGTCAATTACCACCAATGTACAGTTATGGATGGTGCCATCAACAGTAATATCAAGCAGCACCTGCATGACAAATAACCTGCTCACTATTATTAAGGTTCGGTTCCCCCACCCGGGACACTCAGCTCTGAACTCACTATGTGCTGGGTTTCAACACGGACAAGAGAGCTGAATTCCAGAGGTGAAGTGAAATCATTTTCCTTGACATCAAGGCCTCATTTGACCATGTGTGGCACCAAGAAGCCATAACAAAACTTGAGAAAATGGAAATCGGGGAAATCTCTCCACAGGTTAGTGTCATAATTGGACAGGCTAAGGTTGTCAGCCTTGGAGTTTAGAAGTGTAAGAGCTGGTTTGGTTGAAAGATATAAAATTCTTGGCAGTCTTGTGTGCATGTGGGAGAATCTATATTTGGAGATCACAAAAATGATGGGTTGCACATTTCAGACAAATGAGATATTTCTTCTCAAAGTATATAAGCCTTTGGAATTCTTTTCCTCAAAAGGTGGTGGAAGCAGAGTCCTTGAGTCTTTAAGGTAGACTATGCTTGATATGCAATAAAGTGAAATGTTATCAGGTGTATACTGGAATGTGGAGTAATCAAATGAACTATGACCTTATCGAATGATGAAGCAGACTCAAGTGGTCCACCTCTCTTAATTCACATGTTTGTATATTTGCTGTGTTTTGGAGAATAAGAGGAGATGTTTCAGCCTGCTGACTCTCCTATGCCATTCAATTAGATCATGATTGGTCCAAACCCAGCATATGTAGGAGTTGCCTTTATTTAAGTCCTTGTCCTTCCAAGATCATCTAAAAAAAAGCAGCAATGATGGAAACTATAACATCCTAGCAATTAGACTGCTGAATCTACATGACATGATGACCACAAAACTACAGCACCTATGCTATTTTGCTCTGCAGTAGAGAACTATGCACCTGTTGGGCATAGATCTTTGCTTACTCCTATTGGTGACATTCAATGAGTGCACCAACGTGCATCATAATTGGAACCCTCTGTTCCATGCACCTGCCTTGGCTTCCTGTCCTCATAAACATCACTCCCCTTCATATCTGCCAATTGATGAAAACTCGTAAGCTGTTTGGAACCATCCATGTTGCACTTCACTGCAGCCCAAATTTATATGTTCAGCTCACTTACTGTCCACTTTCTGTCTTAGTGCTCCATATGGTGAAACTACAAGGTCTGCTAACAGTCATCAAATGGATCAAGGAATGGGAAATGTGGAAAGTCACTAACGCATTCCTTGCAACTAACTGTATCTTTTGAATAGGAGAGCTTGAATTACATGGTGAAAATTATCTTTGCTAAATAGAATGTTATATTAGGATATCCAGAACCTATCGACATCCACCCTGCCATGCTCTAAGAATTTTGTAAGTTTCAATGGGATCACCTCATTGAAGACATTCTTGAAGACTCCAAACAAATCGGTCTTTGAGAAACCAATCCCAATCTCCCAGTTCTGGTGATCCATCTGCTGCCCTTCCTCTATGGGAACTATATCCTTCCTGAGATAAAGATACTAAAATTGTATACAGTGTTCTGACTAAAGCTCTACACAATTTCATCAAAATATTATTATTCTTATACTAAAATCCCTTTACAATGAAGACCAACATATCATTTGCCTTCCTAATTATTTGCAGCATCTACATGCTACCTTTTAGTGACTTATGAACGAGAACACAGAGGTTCCTTTGATATCAGTACTTCACAACTTTGTACCATTTTAAGAAATACTCATTCTATCATTTTTTTTCTACCAAAGTTGACAACTTAAATCTTATTCATGTTATATTAAAGGTAAGTTAGATATCAGAGTGTTGGAGAAGGTGGCTAGAGAATTAGCTGATGCATCAGTGGATATGTTTCAATATTTTATAGATTCTGTGATAAATAGAAGCTTCAGGGAGGTGGTCATACTGTAGATTCAGTCAACTAGGTGGGTGACCAGTATGAGAAGCAGGCAGATAGTGCAGGAGTCTCTTGTGGCTATACCCCCTCTCGAATGAGTTTATCCTTTTGAATGCCCTTCAGGGGAAATAGTAGCAGCAGCCAGACCTGTGGCACCATAACTGGCTATGCTGTGAAGCAGGTATAGCAAAGTTTAAGCAAACAGTTGTGATCAGGCACTATTTAGTCAGGGACTGAGACAGGCATTTCTGCGGCCACAAGTGAGACTCTTGGATGGTGTGTTGTCTCCCTGGTGCCAGAGTCAAGGATGTATCTGAGCAATTTCTCAAAGGGGAGCATCTGCAGCTAGAAATCATTGTACACATTGGTACCAACAACATAGGTGGGAAAAGGGCTGAGGTCCTGCAGAGTGAATAGAGGAAGTTAGGCAGGATTTCAAGGGTGGTAATCTCTGGATTACTCCCGGTGCCACGTGGTAGTGAAAATAAGAATAAGACAATAGGGCAGATGAATATGTGGATGAGAAGCTGGTGCAGGGTATGGGGATTCACAGTAATGAAGACAAGTGAAGCCTGAAAAGTAGTGAGATAAAAAAGAACATTCAGGCTAATACAGAAGTTAGAGAGCAAGTTAAACAGACAAGGCATGCAAGACCATGATAGGGAATGGGGGAAGACTGCTGAATTAAGCTGAACTTATTTCAATGCAAGAGGCTTGACAGTTAAGGCAGATGACCTCAGGGCATAGATGGGCACATGAGACTGGGATATTATGGTTATTACAGAAACATAGCTGCGGGAGGGACAGGATTAGCAGTTCAATGTTCTGGGGTACAGATGGTGTAGGAAAGATAAAAGGAGAGGAGAGAGGAAGAGAAAGTGACATTTTTGAACAGGACAGACATCATGCCAGTACTTTGAGAGAATATTCCTGAGGGATTATCCAGTGAGGTTATATGGGTGGAAATTAGAAATAAGAAGGGCCAATCACTTTGATGGGATTGTACCCCCCCAATAGTCAGTGAGAAATTGAGGAGCAAATATGTAGGGAGATCCCAGTTAGCTGTAAGACTAATAGGGTTATAAGAGTATGGGATTTCAACTTTCCAAACAGACTGGGACTGCCATAGTGTTGAGGACTTGGATGCAGAGAAATTTCTGTGTTCAGGAAAATATTCTCAATCAATATGTAGATGGCCCTACCCAGAGTAGGGGCAAAACTCAACCCCTTCTCAGGAAATAAGGCAGAACAGGTGACTGAGGTGTTAGTGGGGGAATACTTTGGGACCAGTGACCATAATTGTGTTAGTTTTTAAATTGTTATGGAAAAGGATTGGGCTAGTTCATAAGTGAAAGTTTTAAATTGGCTAATTTTGCTTGTATAAAACAGAAACTTTCAAAAGATGATTGTAGGATGCTCTTCACAGGTAAAGGAAATCTGGCAAGTCGGAGGCATTCAAAAGTGAGATAATGAGAGTTCAGAGACTGCATGTTCCCGTTAGTGTGAAGGGCAAGGCTGGCAGGAGTAGGGAGCACTGAATGACTAAAGATATTGAATCTCCAGTCAAGAAAAATAAGAGGGTATTCAGGATGGCAGAAGGATGACATAAGGTAACCTTTGGCAGATATGGTAAAGGAGAATCCAAAGACATTCTACAAATATATTAGAGTGAATGAGTAGCTAGAGAGATATTAAGGCACCTTAAAGATCAATGAAAATGGAATCAGAGGAGATGGATGAGATTGTAAATGAATGTTTCTCATCAGTATTTACCATGGAGAAAGATATGGAAGTTAGGGAATTCTGTCTTGAAAAGAGTCCACATTACAGAAGTGGAGGTGCTGGTGGTCTTAAAACATAGAAAGGTAGATAAATCCCAGTTCATGTCTATCCCAGGATTGTGGGAAGCTAAGAAGGAAATTGCAGTGCCCTTAGCCGAAATATGTATATCATTAACCACAGGTGAGGTGCCGGAACACTGAATAGTGGCTAATGTTGTGCCATTATGCAAGAAAGGTTGCAAGGAAAAGTCAGTGAACTACAGAATGGTAAGCCAAATGTCAATGGTGTTTAAGTTGTTGGGGATTCTCGAGAGTCAGGAGCTACACGTATGTGGCAAGGCAAGTTGATTAGGGATAGTCAGAATGGCTTTGTGCATGGAAAATTATCTCTGATTTGATTGAGTCTTTAAAAGAGGTGACTAAGAAGATAGATGAGGGCAGTGTAGTAGAAACATGGATTTTAGCAAGGCCTTTGGCAAGGTACTGCATGGGAGACTGGTTTGGGAAGTTAGATCACAAGGTATCCAGGGAGAGCTAGCCAACTGAATACAAAATTTGCTTGATTGTAGAGAGCTAATGGTAGAAAGTTATTTTTTAGACTGGAGGCCTGTGACCAGCAGTGTACCACAAGGATCGGTGCCACTGTTGTTCATTTATTTAATGATTTGGATGAGAATATAGGAGGAATGGTTAGTAAATTTGCGGGTGACACCAAAATTAGTGGTATAGTGGATAGTGAAGAAGGTTATCTCAGAACAGCAGCATCTTGATCAACTGGCCAGTGGGTTGAGGAATGACTGATAGAGTTTAATTCAGATAAATGCGAGGTGTTGCTATTTGGTAAGACAAACCAAGGCAGAATTCACAGTGAATGGTAGAGCCCTGAGGGGTATTTTCGAACAGGGAGACCTACGGGTTTAAGTACATAGTTCCTTTGAAAGTGGCGTCAAAGGAAAATAGCTAGGGTAGTGAAGAAGGCATTTGCCATTCTTGCCTTCATCAGTCAGAGCATTGAGTACAGGAGTTGGGACATCATGTTACAGCTGTACTAGATATTATTGAGGCCACATTTGGAGTACTGTGTACAGTTCTGATCATTCTGTTATAGGAAAGTTTTATTAAACTGGAATGAGTACAAAAATGATTTACATGAATGTTACATGACTGGAAAGTTTGAGTTACAAGGAGAGGCTGGATTGGCTGAGATTTCTTTTCCTTGAGAATAAGAGGCTGAGGGGTGACCATTGTAGAAGTTTATTAAGTCATGTGGGACATAGATAAGATGAATAGCCAAGATCTTTTTCCCAGTTAGGGGACATCAGTACAGGTCTACTGTGTTCATCAGATCCATCCTGCCAAGTCAAGTCCTAGGGTTTGGCCGTAATCATTCCTGGAGGTTTGGGCAGTAATTGTTAAGTTCATGGTGTCTTGGTGAAAGCAAGCAACTTAAGTCTGGAGATCAGGTTGCTGAGGGAATGACTTCTGTGATAGGCAAGTCACACACAAGAATACAGAGTAGGAACCTTGCCATTTCAGATTGAACATAGACTGTACAATAACTGCACAAAATAGCTGATGCTGCATGCAAAGTGGGCAAAGTTGGTCACAGCTTTTTTCTTCGGGTCAATGTAAAACTCTTGGAGTTAAAGGCTCTGCAGTAATCATCCAGAGAAAAGTGCTGTGGAGGTGGTCTGTGAGTGGGCATGGCGATCTGGTGAAGCTGATGGTTTATTAAAGCTGACTTGCATAGATGCTTGTCAAAGAGCAGGCAGGGACACTATGCTGTGTACTAAGTTGAATGATAGTCAGGACAGGCAGGTCTGTAGGTACTTGCTGTGACTTGTCAGGAATTTGCATCATTAAGTTTCTCAAGGAAGGGGAGGAAGATTGAAAGTAGTACAGAAATAAGGCAAGTTGGACAATTAGCAAGTTGAAAATGTGTGGAAGTAAGTTAGTGTCTACTCAATGCTGGGATTCTGAAGTCATCATTTAAGGCAAGGTGGAAAATTGCAAAATATTTTCTTGACAGAGATTTTGATTTTTTTTCATTCTCAATGTACTTTTCCAACGTTCTCAACATTGCTCATGCCTGCCAGGGAGGGTAAATTCCACCATTTTGAATGAAAGAATGAACACTGTTGGGATCAAGGACACGACACAGCAAGGAAGATTAGCTTAGTCTCCTCATATCACTTACTCCTTTACCATCCCCTACCCCATCTCTTCAGCATATGTAGCACCATTTCATAGCAATTATTAGTTCTGATGAAGAGTCATTGCCCCCAAGAGGTAAAACCTTCACAGATGCTGCCAGATCTGCTGAGTTTTTCCGGTAATTTCTATTTTTGTAGCAGCTTAATGTAACCTGGTGAAATGTCTCTATACACCAGATTCCAATGGTCTTCTTGAAAGTTGGATTCAGAAATAATCAGTCTCACAGGCATCTGGTACCTCTAACCTTCTGAGGCTTGAACAAGCCATACATCTATTACAAATGAGCAAAGACAATCACTGGCAATGGTTAATAAATAGTGCGAGTCAAACTGTACAAGCAAATGTCTGACATGGTGGGGCAGTGGCCACTTTCCTTCTTTCCCCAGCCTAATGATACTGAATGTACCTGTTCCACCTCTCCCATTGCTGCCCCAACTCCCTAGTCTCAATGAAATTGACTAAAGAAATTTACTTAATCATTACTACTAATATTCAGTAAAATAATGTTGTTTAATTAATCCATTTAAAGTACTGAGTATATTTTTGTAGAAGTTTTTTATAAATTGAGTTACCAGAAGTTTACTGGTGAGAACACTGAATGAAGTTCTTTAAAAAAATCTAAACTTTCTTAAGTATTTTGTTTTGAATTGATATTTATCTGAAAACATGAAATATATATAAATCAAACCAAATGGAAAGAGAAAATGTTTTGACAGTTTTTTGCGATACATGCTGTGGCTTCTCTTCTGAAACTATGCAACACACAATAAATGTAGGAAAGATTCCAACAGTATTACTGTACTGATCGTACCTCAATGTCTTAATTCTTGAGTTAAGAATCAAACATTATTTGTCTGCTTAAGTTTCAGTTGAAGGTGATGTTACTTTCCACAGTCAAACGATTGCATATTGCAGCCATCGGCACTCTTCATACTGGTTAAGATTTCTGCTGCAACAATCAGATAAGTAGATACTGAGTTGTGCTGTTTACAGTGTTACCAATAAAGCAGTTACACTTCATATTACCTGATTTGGTATGGAATGAATCAACAAAAGAATGCAGCTGCTTTTTAAATTTCCTGTGGGATACAGATAAAGACAGCCTCTAAAAACTACACACCACCCTTTCTACCAGTCAAGAGGCATGTGACTTCTTCATAAAAATAGTCTTTGCTATGCTATCTGAGTGTATTATCTTGCAATTTAACTGGCAATTTGCCCTCTTGCAAACCAGTATTACCCAAACCAGCAACCATAAGGTGAATGAATCCTCTATCCTCAGAGTAACCACTTAGGATTATGTTAAAAAGGAATTTAACTGCGCAACACAGAATAACCTCTGGAGGATACACATCATTCTGTAATTTTTGAAATGTATGGCAGCAGTGAAGCATTGGACTGATGACATCATGAGTTCTGAAAAAGTGTTGAAAGGCAGATGCTTAGCTATGTGCTTCATTGCTGTGGCCTCGACTCAAACAATGGGGGAGATTTTACTACTCTCTTATGTGCTGGTTTGGGTCACTTAACATAGCCTAGTACCTTGCCATCCCTAAGTTGTGCCCCACATTACAGGGATGGGTAAGGTGTTTCTACTTGGTTTCCCACTCTTAGGCTTTTTAAGGCCCTTAACAATAATTGCCATAATTCAGGAAAGTGGAAGTAAGGTAACAAACCTAGTATAACATGAACAAAAAGGTGGGAAAGAAGTGGATGGTATCTTCTTTGGGAGGTCTGCTATACCCATCAGGGTCACCAATCTAAAATCATATTCCCAATCTTTGTACCTCCCTGCTCCATCTCTTCTTCACCTCTCTAGGGTCATTCATCACTCCTCAATTAAAATAGAGTATTCAAGTCTGATACGTGTACACTGTCTTCTTCTTGGGACTTCCTTTTTGTACTGAACTACCATCCAAACAAACCAGTCAGCAGCTCTGAGAGACAGTTGTCCAACTCTCAGCTCATTAAGGCTGGCTCTGGTGTTACGAACACTCTTAAGCAACCCTTTTTAAAGGGGAACAGGCCAATAGATTAACCACGTTCTCCGAGAGAAGATAGAACTTTATTCACTCACAGAATGTACCTGTCTCTGGCTAGGCGAGCATTGATTGCCCATCCCTAGTAGCCCAGAGAGCAGGTAAGAGTCAATCAAATTGCTGTGGGTCTCTTCTTTGTGGGCATATCTAAAAGAGAAGTAGCAAATAAAAGCAAAATTCTTACAGATACTGGAATCTGAAATGAAAGCAGCAAATGCTGGAGAAACTCTGGCAGCATCTGTGGAAAGAGAAACAGATTTTACTATTTCAAATCCAAAGGTTCTTTTGGACCTTAACTATGAAATCATAACTCTGCTCCAGTACCACTTCACATTATTCTACACCTCCAAGGTTTTCTGCAACAGGATTAGAAAAATCCAGCCATTAATTTTATTTTTCCTTTCTCCCCCTCTGTTTCCATAATTTCAGTTTTTATTCTAGACTTCCAATTTTGCTGTATTTTTTTTATAATCTGCAAGCTGTCTTCATCGAACACCTATTTAAGTGAGATGTAACATAAAACAAGTAGAAAATACTTATACTCTATTATTCTTGAAACTATTTCAAGCCAAATAATCGCTGCAATATGAACTTGTATAATTCCATTCAGACAGGAAAAAGATTACAAAGCGCTAGAATCAGCTGGAGTATTTGATAGTCTTAATGATAAGAAACAAAAAAGTTAAAGTTTGAACTTGAAATTATTTAAGAATATGAGCACTTTTTTTATAGCAGTATTTGATAGTTGATGTTAATATTAGAAATATCTCTCCAGGCAGGATTGATATTTGTGATTATATTAAATTTAAAAGATGGCTATTATGAAAATAATTTTCATAAGAAAGCTTTTAATTGTCTTTAATTTTGTATCTCAATAGACATGCGGTTTGATATTCATTTTGTTTGACAGTTACAAGATAAATTGTTTAGAAGCCATGTGTTTCAGATCCAACATAATAACATTATCTGTAAATTCATTATAGAAATCTGGGTGGAAGAAGAGTTCACCCACGACACTATACTGGAAGATGGGATGTTCAGTTATTTTAAGACCAGTCTTTACACAGGATAAACTGTGCTCTTTTATGAATATTGCTGGTTTCAAAATTTATGTGTACATTGGAATCAAGAGCATTTGCAGGAGAGGATTGGAAGGCATGTTGAGCTGGTCTCAGGTTTGGGTCAGTTTACTAAAATGAGTGCCCTTTGGTTAGGGATTGGACTCAGGTTTGGGTCAGTTTACTAAAATGAGTGCCCTTTGGTTAGGGATTGGACTCAGGTTTGGGTCAGTTTACTAAAATGAGTGCCCTTTGGTTAGGGAACTATTTTTACCTTAGCAGTGTAGTTCCATAACTTAATTTGATTTCTGCCTGAATATGAGTGCGCAAGAAACTTAATTTGGCATTTGATTTCTGGGCTTTTGTCACTTACTTATTTTTCAACCATTTTTATCTACTGTTATTCTTTCCTCAAGATTTTCATGTAAATGTCTTATTTTCTTAACCAAGCATTCTCCACCTTTATTGCACCACCACTCTGCTTACAATGTGTAGGTATAAAAGATGGATAATATTCTACACTGATGACTACTTAATTCTATATGATTAAGATACTGACATCAAACCTAAATATTCTTAGCCATGTTTTAAAATAGAGTCATAGAGATGTACAGCATGGAAACAAACCCTTCAGTCCAACCTATCCATGCCGACCAGATATCCCAACCCAATCTAGTCCCATCTGCCAGCACCCGGCCCATACCCCTCCAAACTCTTCCTATTCATATACCCATCCAAATGCCTCTTACATATTGCAATTGTACCAGCCTCCACCACATCGTCTGGCAGCTCATTCCATACATGTACCACCCTCTGCGTGAAAATATTGCCCCTTAGGTCTCTTTTATATCTTTCCCCTCTCACCCTAAACCTATGCCCTCTACTTCTGGACTCCCCGATCCCAGGGAAAAGACTTTGTCTATTTATCCTATCCATGCCCCTCATAATTTTGTAAACCTCTATAAGGTCACCCCTCAGCCTCAGACGCTCCAGGGAAAACAGCCCCAGCCTGTTCAGCCTCTCCCTATAGCTCAAATCCTCCAACCCTGGCAACATCCTTGTAAATCTCTTCTGAACCTTTTCAAGTTTCACAACATCTTTCCGATAGGAAGGAGACCAGAATTGCATGCAATATTCCAACAGTGGCCTAACCAATGTCCTGTACAGCCGCAACATGACCTCCCAACTCCTGTACTCAATACTCTAACCAATAAAGGAAAGCATACCAAACGCCTTCTTCACTATCCTGTCTACCTGCGACCCCATTTTCAAGGAGCTATGAACCTGCACTCCAAGGTCTCTTTGTTCAGAAACAATCCCTAGGACCTTACCATTAAGTGTATAAGTCCTGCGAAGATTTGCTTTCCCAAAATGCAGCACCTCACATTTATCTGAATTAAACTCCATCTGCCACTTGTCAGCCCATTGGCCCATCTGGTCAAGATTACCTTGTTGTAATCTGAGGTAACCCTGTTCGCTGTCCACTACACCTCCAACTTTGGTGTCATCTGCAAACTTACTAACTGCACCTCTTATGCTCGGATCCAAAACATTTATGTAAATGACTAAAAGTAGAGGGCCCAGCACCGATCCTTGTGGCACTCCACTGGTCACAGGCCTCCAGTCTGAAAAACAACCCTCCACCACCACCCTCTGTCTTCTACCTTTGAGCCAGTTCTGTATCCAAATGGCTAGTTCTTCCTGTATTCCGTGAGGTCTAACCTTGCTAATCAGTCTCCCATGGGGAACCTTGTCGAACGCCTTACTGAAGTCCATATAGATCACATCTACTGCTCTGCCCTCATCAATCTTCTTTGTTACTTCTTCAAAAAACTCAACCAAGTTTGTGAGACATGATTTCCCATGCACAAAGCCATGTTGACTATCCCTAATCAGTCCTTGCCTTTCCAAATACATGTATATCCTGTCCCTCAGGATTCCCTCCAACAACTTGCCCACCACTGAGGTCAGGCTCACCGGTCTATAGTTCCCTGGCTTGTCTTTACCGCCCTTCTTAAACAGTGGCACCACTTTTGCCAACCTCTAGTCTTCTGGCACCTCACCTGTGACTATCAATGATACAAATATCTCAGCAAGAGACCCAGCAATCACTTCTCTAGCTTCCCACAGAGCTCTCTGATTTGGATAAATGACTACAGGGTATTTTTTTCTCTAAACTTGCTGAGTGCAGTAATTTAAATGAAATGGCAAAGTGAGCACAGAGTGTTGTAAAGCAACTTTGATACATGGAATTGACAATACTGTGGCAGTTGGACTTCAGTATTAATAGGTATGAGGTCATGCAGTTTGTGCCTATGAATGATAGATCAGTGCTTTTTCTAAATACTCCTTAAACAGTACTTTTCAAACCTGTAACCTCTCCCATCTAGAAGGAAAAGAGCCACAGATACTGAGAATACGGCTACCTGCATGTTCCCCTTCAAGACTCAACTTTCTGACTGTTACTTCATTGTTGCTAGGTCAAAATCTTCAAACTCTCTCTCCTATAGCACTGTGGATGTATCTCGTCATATATGCAGCGGTTCAACAAGGCAGATCACCAACACCTTCTCCTCATTGAGTACAAGACTTGGCAGGTAATGCTACATTTGGAATACTGCATTCGGTTCTGGTCGCCACATTACCAAAAGGATGTGGATGCTTTGGAGAGGGTGCAGAGGAGGTTCACCAGTATGTTGCCTGGTATGGAGGGTGCTAGCAATGAGGAGAGGTTGAATAGATTAGGATTATTTTCATTGAAAAGGGGGAGGTTGAGAGGGGACCTGATTGAGGCCTACAAAATCAGAGGAGGTGTAGACAGGGTGGATAGCAAAAAACTTTTTCCCAGAATGGAGGATTCAATTACCAGTGGTCACGAGTTCAAAGTGAGAGGGGAAAGTTTTGCAGAGAGTGGTGGGTGCCTGGAATGCGTTGTCAGTGGAGGTGGCAGGGGCGGGAACAATAGTGTGATTTAAGATGTGTCTAGACGGATGCATGAATGGGCAGGGAGCAAAGGGATACAGATCCTTAGAAAATAAGTAGCAGATTTAGATAGAGGCTATGGATCAGCGCAGGCTTGGAGGGCCGAAGGGCCTATTCTTGTGCTGTAATGTTCTTTGTTGTTTGTTCAAGGCAATTAGGGATCGGTAACAAGTGCTAGCCTAATCATTGACCTTTGTATCTGTGAATGATTAAAAATGGTTAGAAACCAGAAACTGCACCAAGAAACCATGGATGAGCAAAGAGATTTAAAGCATATACGGAAATCACAAAACTACTGGACAGGTACCAAAAATATTTATATGGTTAATGGAATTTTAATGTTTATTTCAAGGAGCTGAAATACACAAAAGTGGAAGTTAGACAACAGTGTATAGGACTCCGGTAATATCACATCCAAAGTGCTGCATTAAATACTCAGGAAGAGTATTATACTCCTGGAAAAAGTGCATCCGAAGAAAATCTTAAAAAAGGTAAATTGAGCAAGTAGATTGCTCAGTCTCGGCATTTATTCTTTTAACTAAGGAAAATCAAGGGAAATATTATTGAAGTTTTTCAAAGAAATAAAGAGTTTGATGGGGTACAACAAGGAAACCTATTTCCACTGGTGGGCGAATCCAATTCAAGACAACATAGTGAGTAACATTCACACCGCTTTAATGTCAGGCACAACCATTCTTATGAGCCTTACAGCAATCATTGACTGGCAAAGAAAGGTATCCCCTAATCATTCCAATGTCAGGTCATAGTTTTACTTTTTAAAACCTTTCCTGGAAATGTCAACTATTATTTAAATAAAGACTCCAAAACGTAGATGTGGATGTTCTTGTGCATGACATGCAAAATGTTAGCATGATGGTGCAGCAGGTAATTAAGAAGGCAAGTAGAATTTTGGCCTTTATTGTTAGAGGGCTGGAGTTTAAAAATATAGAAGCCTTGTTACAATTGTACAGGGTGTTGTTAATGCCACATTTTGTGTATTGTGTACAGTTTTAGTTTTTGTGTTGATGAAAGGAAATTGTGAATCCAAAATCTAAGTTCTTAGAAGTCAATTCACCACAGAGCCCTCCACTTTCCAAAAATTTCTAGTTTCACTTGGGGTTTAAGAAAATATCTCAAGACAAGCTTTTTGTCAAGTTCTCATGCCAGCACACTATCTGCAGTAAGATGAAATCTAACCATCTTCTTTTAATGACATTTAACAATATGACCATCAGTATGACCATTGACCAGAAATGTAACAAGAGCACCTACAAGATCAGGTAATCCGAGAGTTCATAATTTTTTTTGCTGCCCTCCTCAGCATTGATTATCTCTCCTAAATTTAGTATAATCTGCCAAATTAAAAATTATGTTTATTTATTCCAAAGTACAAATTGTTAATGTGAATGATAGACCACAATGTTCGTCACTTCTATTAAGCAATTAGTTTTAAGATGAATCAGTCAAGTTCAAAATGGAGGGACCAGTTCTCTGCAAGCAAAAGGCATATGCTGAAACCTTGCACATTTTTTGATTTGCACAGGAACCTGAGGAAGAGATAGTTCCCGGTACCTTTCTCCATGACAATGCATTCACAAATAAAACTCTATTTGCCAACTATTCTGAATCCTCTTCTATTGTGTATATTGTTGTAATTGTTTGAATTTTGGCATTATTGTACTTGCCACAAAAATATCAGACAAATAGATTTGGCAACATGTCTCACTTTTCAGCAGTATTTAAATATGCAACTTAAGTGTGTAAAGTTATGGGTCATTCATGATATAGTTTAATGGTGAAACAGGCTCCAGGGACTATGTGGTTACCCTTTTCAATCTTAAATATCTTAAGCAACCAGTTCAGAGATGTTAGGATACATCTCTGAAGTAGCTGGGAGTTGAACTCAGGCCTCCTAGCCCAGAGGCAGTGAACCCACCATTGTGCCACAAGAGTCCCTAACTTCTTGTTCCCAACTGATTAATGTAAAAGAGTGTTAGGCTTTAGTTTTAATTAGCTCAATTTGTGAAACCCTGTAGGATATTGAACAAGAGGCAATTCTTGATCCCTGTGCAGGGATATTCCCTATGAAATTTTCATATGGATAGCAGAGAAGGATGGGATGAGACATGATAAGTTGAATAGCAAAACAACATTCCCACTCTAAGTCATAAGAATGGCGACTGGAATATCAGAGTATTAGAAACAGCTACATTATTGCTTTCAGAAAGCAGAAGTAAAAGCATATGTAATTCCACAATACCATGTGAGTTATGAATTATATATAGCATTGATCAAAACCACAGTAACACACACAGAACATTACACTCTAGTTATTCATGTAAGAATCTTATTTATCGGCAATGAAATCACAAGGTACTTAAAATAATTAATATCCTGGACAATATTCAATCTCAAAATATTTCTCAAAATGCAGTAATAGAATTTTAGATAACTCTTCCTACCAAAATTCTGTGCATGACGAGCTTGGTCGTAAATGCTGAAATTTGCAGAAAAAGATGTCAATGCTAAAACACGGAAGCAACTGACAAACACTCAGGAAGAGGCGGAGCAAACAATCCATTGTAAATCAAACAGTTCTTATAGGTGCTTGCAGCAATATTGCATCTGACTACAGGTTACACATAGATGTTAAACTAGAAATAGACCATTGTAGACACTGCTGGGTTAACCACAAATTTTAACACTAAAATATGCAGTTGTACCCACATGTAAAGTTTTCTGAGAAATCTCTACAATGCAGACTGCTTCAGTGACCTTAAGGTTGAATCTTGACTGTCAGCATACTTTAAGATTTTATACCATTGGGTTATATTTTCTGGTCAACACATTTGTAATAGGGCAGAGAAAAAAAATGACAGATGGAAACTGAGAATTAAATATAAAATGCTGAGAAAATAGAGGTCAGACAGAATCAGAAAAGAGAATTAGTTGGCTGTTCAAAATGATAGAAGTTAGATAGAAAGAATATTTTGAGGAGAGAATGTAACCAAAGAAGTGAAACAACAATAACATTAGTACAGTTGGGATAACTGAGCTGTGAGAGGGTTTTTTGGCAGAAAATACAATACTGTAGCTTGTGCCTCCTGGCTTGTCAGGCATGTGACCTCTACCTTGAGGTGTTGACTGCAGATATCCATTTCAGGCATCCAGTTTCTGTAAAGTTACAGCCCAGACTAGAAGATCTTTTCTGAATAGTTCATAACAATGGTGTTAGCTCTTTCATAGCCAATTTTTCAGAAATTGATGGTTAAAATGTAAAGATTGTATCTTTCAGGAAGTCAAAAGAACAAGTGGCTATAGAAATAGGAAGTTCATCACAGCAAAGATTTCTGCAACAGATCCTAAGGTGGATGATGAAAAGGAGATGATAATTTCACTGGACTAGTAGTCCTGAATGCTATTCTAATGTTCTGGGGAAACAAGTTTGAATCTCACCATGAGAAATGAAGATACCTGAAATCAATAAATCAACATTATGAATTAAAAACCAGCCTGATAGTGAATATCTATCAATTGTTGTTAAAACCAGTTTGGTTTATTAATGACCTTTTAGGAAAGGAAATCAGCAATTCTTATCTGGCCTCATCTGGCCTGTGACCTCTGACCCACAGCAATGTGATTGACTCTCAACTACAAACAAAGGAATAAAACCAGATAGACCACGCAGCATTGAAAAAGGCAACGGAAATGGCAATGGCAAACACACTCTTGTCAACTCCAAAAACACCTCCCTTCCAACATCTGGTAGCTTGGGCCAAAATTGGGAGAGCTGTTCCACAGATAAGTCAAGCAATAGCCTGACAACAAGTCATACCTTACCATTCCTAAATACCATTATCACTGGTTATGGGCTGTCCCACAGGCACAGGAGAATAGCAGTATAGTGGTACATAGTTGGATAGGCGTTTCTAGAAGTCCTACTTACCTTGACATTCTGTACTTCTATGCCATCCAGTCATCAGCTGAGCACCAGAAGGTAGGGATCCACAAATATTCTTATTGTTAATAGTCGTAAAGCCTAGCACATCTGTGCAGAAAACAAGGCTGAATTATTTGTATCCATCTTCAACCAGAAATTCCAAACAGATGATCTATCTCAGTCTCCTTGAGAGGTCCACAGCAGCACAGCTATCAGCCTTAAACAAGTTCAACTCACTCCACATGCTATCAATAAATGATTAGAAGCACTGGATATTACAAAAGCGATATGCTCTGAAACATTCCAGCAGTAGTACTGAGCACTTGTGCTCCACGACCATCTAAACCTTTCCCAAAAGGCTCCAGCACAGATACAAGTGTGGCAATGTGGAAAATATCCTATATACAATAAAAAGGACAAATTCAATTTTTGTCTTTTTTTTTCTTTTTTTCTTTTCTTTTTTTTCCCCACACTACCACCTAAGTGCAGTAGTGCTTATTTTTTCCCCAGCACCCATGGTGTGTGTGTGCAGGTGTGAGACACAGTGAAAGACACAAAGTGCACGAATCTTTATTCAATTCCACCACCAGGAAGATAGGAAAACACCCAGGTGACCAGTGACAAACACTGCCCTTCACACAAGGGGGCAGTGCTGTGCGATCAAAACAGTGAAGAGGAGGGTAGGGACTCAATCAAAATAGAGTTGGAGGGAGAAATGATGCACTCCACTCCCTGCGGCACCCACCTCTCCCTGAACAACTCCAGGGTATTGGTCGACACCGCGTGCTCCTTCTCCAAGGACACCCGGGCTCTAACGTAACCACGGAAGAGGGGCAGGCAGTCGGCCCTAACGACCCCCTCCACGACCCGCTGCCTGGACCTGTTAATGGCCAGTTTGGCCAGGCCCAGGAGCAGACCCACGAGGAGGTCTTCAGACCTGCCCTCCTTCCTCCGTACTGGGTGCCCAAAGATCAGGAGCGTGGGACTGAAGTGCAACCAAAAGCAGAGGAGGAGTATTTTCAGGAAATCAAAAAGGGAGTGCAAACGCCCACACCCAATATACACGTGGTCCACGGACTCCACAGCGCCACAGAACAAGCAGTTGGGCTAGGAGACCGTGTACCACTGCAACCTGCGGTTGCAGGGGACTGCTGCGTGCAGCACCCTTCACCCCAGATCCCCGAGAGAAAGGGGGAGGACTCCCGCGTAGAGAGCCCTCCACTGGGGATCCCCACCGCCCGGTGGCAAATGGGCACACCAAGGCGTGTCTGGACGGTGGATGAGGGAGAAGAGGTGGACGGTGTGCAGCAGCAGTCTTTACAGGGCCCTCCTTTTTACACCTATGAAAGAAACAAAATTAAAATTCCGGAGGCGGCTCAGGTTGTGGGGCACAGGCTCCCGCGGGAAGTACAGGACCTTGGGGCCAATGTGAAATTCCGTCTGGGCTGGGGTGAGCGCAGACGGGATCCCACCGCACACCTGAGCGTCCTCCAACTGGTGCACTACGTCAGGTCCGAGCACCGCCGTTTTAAGGCGTCGGATGGCGGTGGCCACGTACCGAATGTCTACCGCTGCCCTGCTCGCTATGTCCTGCGGTAGCGTCCAGCCCAGGCCCCCGGCACCCAGCACGTCCCCGACCCTGGTCACCCTCGCCGCCACAGCCACCCCCTCCGACAGCCACTCAAACCCGCGAGTACGGAGGTGCGGATTCCTGAGCAACGGCTCCCTGACGACAGCCGCTACTCCAGCTGGAGGGTAGGCGCGACGCGATTCGACCATGTTCCAGACAGTGATCAGGTCCTGGTAAATGACAGGCAGCGTCTTGAGGGCGACCTCCAAACCATCACGGTCGACGAACAGGAGCTGCGTGTCGTAGTTGAGGTTACGCACCTAGCGGAAAAAATACGTCGCCAGGGCGCACCACCTAGGAGGAGGCTCGACGTAAAGGTATCGCTGCAAGGTCTGAAGGCGGAACGTCGCGACCTGGGTGCGGATGCACAACAGTGACTGACCGCCCTCCTCAATAGGGAGACTCAGAACCTGCGCAGCAACCCAGTGCATCTTTTTGTCCCAGAAGAACTCGACCAACGTTCTCTGGATGTCAGCGACAAAGCCAGGAGGAGGGACCAAAGTGACCAGCCGGTACCACAGCATGGCGGCCACCAGCTGGTTTATGACCAGCACTCGACTCCTGTAAGATAGCACTCGGAGCAGTCCTGTCTAGCGGCCTAGGCGAGCCGAGACTTTGGCCTCCAGCTCCTGCCAGTTGGCCGGCCAGGATTCCTCAGCCGGGCTGAGGTAGACCCCCAGATAGAGGAGATGGGTGGTACTCCAGCTGAACCCCCGTAACTCCTCCGGCAGAGAGTCCACCCGCCACGGACCGACCAGTAGTCCAGAACATTTGGCCCAGTTTATCCTGGCGGAAGACGCTGCCGAGTACACGGCCTGGTACTCGCGCATCCTCCCCAGGTCAGCCGGGTTGGTGAAAGTGAGGAGCACGTCGTCGGCGTAGGCCGAGAGGACCACCCCCGTGCCCGCGCTGCGCAGAACCAGCCCCGACAACCTCCTCCGCAAGAGGCGCAGGAAAGGCTCCACGCACAGGGAATACAGCTGGCCGGACAGGGGACACCTTGACGCACTCCTCTCCCGAAGCGAAGGGGCGCCGTCAGGGACCCGTTGACTTTAACCAGACACTCTGCGGCGGCGTACAAAAGTCGGTCCGGGCGACGAACTGCGTCCCGAACCCGAATGCCCACAGACTCCCGAGCAGGTACTCGTGATCGACCCTGTCAAACGCCTTCTCCTGGTCGAGAGACAGGAAGGCGCTCGGCTGATCAGCCCGTCGACAGAAATGGATCAGGTCCCGGACGTTGTCGTGTATCCTCCGGCCCGGGACCGTATAGGACTGGTCCGGGTGAATCATGTGGGCCAGCACGGAGACCAGGCGAGAAGACAACACCCTGGCGAAGATTTTGTAATCCGTGCTGAGGAGGGAGACCGGACGCCAGTTCTTTAAAGAATGAAGGTCCCCCTTCTTCGGCAGCAGGACGATGACCGCCCTGCGCCAAGAAAGGGGCAGCTGTCCGGCATTTAGACACTCCCCCAGGACCTGTACGTAGTCGCTCCCCAGGACGTCCCAGATCGCCCATCAATCTAACTAACTACCAATTTATTAGTTGGCTCTCGATCATCAGAGTGATAGATGAGATATTCAATAGTGCTAATGAGCATCTCTTGGAAGGGAATAGCCTCCTCACTGATCCTCAGTTTATGTTCTGCCATGGCCATTTGGTTCCTGAACTCATTACACCTTTGAGCAGAACATGGCAAAAGTAGCTGAATTCCAGAGATGAGGTGAGAGTGATTCTCTTGATATCAAGTCAGCATTTGACCAAACTTTGCATCCAGGATTCCTAACTGAGGGTCAGTGGGAATCAGTGAAAACTCCCCACAGGTTGGGATCCTACCTAGCATAAAGGAAGATAGTTACACTTGTTGAAGGACAATCATCTCAGACTGAGGACATCACTGCAGAGGTTCTTCAGGGTCCACCCTAATCCCAATCAACATTAGATTGCTTACAGTTTGGAAACAGGCCCTTCGGCCCAACAAGTCCACACCGACCCGCCGAAGCGCAACCCACCCAGATCCCTACATTTACCCCTTTACCTAACACTACGGGCAATTTAGCATGGCCAATTCACCTGACCTGCACATCTTTGGACTGTGGGAGAAAACCAGAGCATCCAGAGGAAACCCACGCAGACACAGGAAGAATGCGCAAACTCCACATAGTCAGTCGCCTGAGGCAGGAATTGAACCCAGGTCTCTGGCGTTGTGAGGCAGCAGTGCTAACCACTGTGGCACCGTGCCGTGCCACCAGCTGTTTCATTGATGACTTTCTCTTCATAAAGTCAGAGGTCAAGATGTTTGCTAGTTATTACATAATGTTCAGCACCACTTGTGCTACCTGAGATCGTGAAGCTGTTCACCTCCACATGCAGCAAAACCTAGACAACATCCAGGCTGGTGAAATAAGTTTTCACAATACAAGTGTCAGGCAATGACCATCCCCAACAACTGAGAATTGAACTGTCATTCTTTGACATTCAATGGTAATATTACTAAATCCCCTAAGATCAATATCGTGGGAGTTACCATTAATCTGACCTGACTATTTATTGGAACTGAATGAATAAGCCATATAAGTACTGTGGCTGCAAGAACACATGAAGGGTTAGAAAAGTCTCTTTTTCAAGTTTGAGTCTGAAATGCACTGCCTGGAAGGGCGCTGAAAGCAAGTTCAACTGAGGTATTCAAAACGAATTGGATGAGTATTTAAGTATTTAAGGTTGAAGGGAAAAGCAGAAAATTGACACAAAGCCAATTGCCCTGGGAGCCAGTAGTAGGCATGGTGCAACAAATGGCTTTCATCTACACCATAACAATTCTGTGATTCTATCATTCTGAGTTACTCACCTCCTGTCTGTCTATCATGTATAGGGCACACGTCTGATAGGATATTCACCACTCAGTCAGAGGCATAGAAATGTACAGCACAGAAACAGACTCTTTGGACCAACTTGCCCATGCTGACCAGATATCCTAAATTAAACTAGTCTCATTTGCCAGCATTTGACCCATACCCCTGCATACTCATCCTTTTAAATGTTGTAATTGTACCAGCCTCCACCACTTCCTCTGGCAGCTCATTCCATAGAGGCACCACCCTCTGCGTGAAAAAAATTGCCCCTTCAGTCCCTTTTACACCTTTCCCTCTCACCTTAAATCTATGCCCTCTACTTTTGGACTCCCATACCCAGGGGAAAACATCTTGACTATTCACCCTATTCATGCCCCTCGATTTTATAAACTTATATAAAGTCACCCTTCAGCCTCTGCGCCCCAGAGAAAACAACCCCAGTATATTCAGCTTTCCCAAAGGAAAGCTGAGCTGGCCATTCCCCTTTCATTATACAAGTGTTTATTTTTAAACTAGAAAGCCTTTTTCCAAGATAGTATCTGTTAGCTATAATCAAATTGGCTCTAAAACCCATCCAAGCATGGACTTTTCAGAACCTGTATATTTACGACCTCCTGAAAAAATAACCAAGGACAACATCACCTTGTTAAAGGTGCAGCATCATCACACATTCTTTCTGGTCCCTTCAAATAGCTATCAAACTATATTTTAAATGATACACGTAATCTGCTTCTTCCATTCTATCACTCAGAGCATTCCAGATAACAACAACTCAATGTATAAAGACATTTCTCTCATGTCACAGTTCTCTTGCAAATCATCTTAAATTTGTCTTCTCAGGTTATCAACCCTTATGCCACTGAAAATGTTTAATAAGTAGAGGTATTGCTGTTGTGGTAATGTCACTAGCTCAGCAAACAGAATCTCAGGTTAATGTTCTGGGAACTTAAGGTTATAAGGAGAAACAGGGGAACCAAAGACCTGTGAGTCAGACTTCAGTTTTGGGTAAATTGTTGGAGGTAATTTTAAAAGATGGGATTTATAGACATGTGGAGAGGCAAAAATTGCTTAGGGGTAGTCAGCATGATTTTGTGCAAGGAAAATAGTGTCTCTCAAAGTTGATTGAGTTTTTTGAGATAGTTACCAAAAAGATTGAGGGTAGAGTTGTAGATGTTGTTTGCTTGGACCTTAGTAAAGCCTTCGACAAGGTCCTTCATGGGACACAAATGAATTAAGTTAGATCACATGGTATTCAGGATGAGCTTGCCAATTGGATACATGATTCGCTTAATAGCAGGAGATGGATTGTAGTGGTGGAGGGTTGCTTTATGGACTGGAGGCCTGTCACTATCAATGTTCCACAGGGATCGGTTCTGGGTCCTCTTTTGTTTGTCATTTATATTAATGATTTGAATGAGAATATAGAAGCCATGATTAACAAGTTTGCAGACAACATCAAAATTGGTGGCATAGTACACAGTGAAAAAAAGTTTTCTAAGATGAAATGGGTCAGTAGGCTGAAAAATGGCAGGTGGAGTTCAATCTGGATAAGTGCAAGATATTGCATTGTGGTCCAATAAACATGAGTAGGGCTTATACAATTACTGATAGGGATTCAGGTAGTATTGTGGAACAGCAGGACCTAGGGGTTCAGGTACATAAATCTTCGAAGTTTGTGCCATATAGACAGGGTGGTTGGCAAGCTTATCTTCATTGTTCAGTCCTTTCAATATAGAGTTGGGAAGTCATGTTGAGGTTGTACAGGTCATTGGTGAGGTCTCTTCTGGAATATGGTGTCCAATTCTGGTTGCCCAGTTATAGGAAGGATACTATTAAGCCGGAATGGCCAGAGAAATTTTTCAGATGTTGCCGGGTATGGAAGGTTTGTGTTGTAAATAAAGGCTGGGTAGGCTGGGACTTTGTTCACTATTGTAGGAGGTTGAGAGATGACAGTAAAGAAGTTTGTAAAATCATGAGGGATATAGATTGAGTTAATGGTGGTTATCACTTCCCTAGGATGGAGGATTTCAAGACGATGGGCCACATTTTTAAGGTGAGAGGAGTGAGATTTAAAAAAGACATGAGAGGCAAATATCTCACACCAAGTGTAGTTTGTGTGTGGAATGAACGTCTAGGGGAAATGGTGGATGCAGGGACAATTACAATGTTTAAAAGACATTTAAATACATTCATGAATAGAAAAGGTTTGGAGGGATGTGGGCCAGGAGCAGGCAGGTGGGATGAGCTTAGTTTGGGATTATGTTTGACGTGGACTGGTTTGACTGAAGTGTTTGCTTCTGTGCTGTATGGCTATGCGTTTAAACTCCGCCATGGCAGATGGTGAAATCTGAATTCAATAAAGAAAAATACGGAGTCAAAGTTCTGAGCTAATGGTTGAATTTCATTAAATACCTATTTTGTTTACTGATGTCCTTGAGGTAAGGACATCTGCAATCTTTACTTGGTCAATCTCAAACATGACTCCAGATCCACAGCAATGTAATTGACTCCTAACCAACCTGTGTGAAATTGATTCAAAGTTCTGAGGACCTTCAAAAACTTAATTCCATTCCTTTTCCACTGACTGTATGCCAACAATCTGCTGTGGGATCAATAATAACTTCTTATTCTAAAATAATTGTGTTGCCTTCTTTTCCTGGCAACAATACCTAGCATATTATTTCATCAAAAAACTTCTCAGCATTTCAAAGCTTGATATGCATTCTCTCTCAAGTGACTTCTAAGCACAGACTAAAAATGAAAATCAGAGTTTTGAACATTCTCCCCCAAGCCTTCTGGACATTTCCCTAGGGACTCTGGATAACTTTCCCTCAGTTGAAGCTATGGGTGTTGTAGTTTTAAAAGCTAATTTGTTAATTTCTAACAGGCTAAACAAACTCATGTGGAACTTGGAGTTCCAAGAACTTAAATGTACAGTACATTATTTAAAATATAAATCTCAGTTTCATCACAAAACTGCAGAGGTCTAAAAGTCAGGGCAATTATGGATGAGCAGCAAATGTTGGTTGGCCTTGCTGGCCTGTACATGAATAATATAGCAGAAGAAAGCCTCAAGACTAAAGATAGCAGCTTCTGTCTCCTAGCATAGTAGCAAAGAGTTGTAAGGTAACTAACTCTTCATTCACCATTTGTCTCTAAGCTACTGCTTTTAAACATTGACTGAGAGACTGAACAATTAGTGTTAACTTCCCTGTGTCTTAATAACAAAACGAAGGGACTTGAAAATATTGGAAATTAGAAGGATTCAGAAGAAGCAAAGCGACATCTCATTGAATCCTGTGCACTGGTGTTATTAAATGATGTTTCATTTTCTTCAATACACTGGAAAATATGTTTTTTTTGTTTCTCTATATCTGTCTGCTCATTTATGTAAGAGTTCAAGTGGTAGAGTTTAATTTGGAGAATTAGAACTTGATAAGTTATATTTTGTTTGCTCAGGGTTTGAACTGATTTATTTGGAATAAACAGTAGTTTATTGTTAAGAATCTTGTTAAGAACAGAGCTGGTCAGTATTTCCTATAAATCTGTATTTGTTAGACAGATAAATTGGGGTAATTAGACTAAATCTCTAACTTTTGTGATGACCTGATAATGGTGGGGCTTGACTACCAGTGCAGTTTCCCAAGTGTATTGTGATACTGGGCTTGTTAAGATTCTGAATATGTGATTCTGACAACCGCTCCCATATCTTTTGGGGTGGAACACTGCACTTAACTTTCCCTCCCATTTCCATTCTTGGATCTTTTTAACTCCCCTCTTTAGTAATAACATATCAAATGTAACATATTATTAAATTTATTTTGAATGCAACATCAAAACATTGATATATTGCCTATTGGCAGTCAATGGGTGGAAAGTCTGGCTAGATCATGGATGTTAGGAAGGCTGATGAAATATTTTGAAGGATGTGTTAAGGGAAGAAAGAGGTAGAGGAAATTAGATTTTAAAAGTCCAGTTTTTAGATCCATGGAAGCAGGAGGAAGAAGAACACCTCTACAATGTATTCGCCAAAAACGGATACCCCCGCAATTTCATCCACTGATGCCTAAGGGAAAGACAACAGAATGAGGACATGCCACAACCAAAGGACTAGCCACGTTACCATACATCAAGAATATTTCTGAACTGACAGCCAGACTACTACAACCACTGTGACTCATAACAGCACACAAACCAGTAGCCACTCTCAGACAACAACTCACCAGGACAAAGGACCCGATACCCAGCATGAACAAAACCAATGTAGTGTACAAAATCCCATGCCAAGACTGCACAAAACACTATACAGGACAAACAGGAAGACAGCTAACGACCCGTATCCATAAACACCAACTAGCCACGAAACTACACGACCAGCTATCCTTAGTAGCCACACACGCGGATGACAAGCAACATGAGTTCGACTGGGACAACACTACTATTATAGGACAAGCCAAACAGAGAACAGCCAGGGAATTCCTAGAGGTATGGCACTCATCCACAGATTCTATCAACAAACACATCGACCTGGACCCAATATACCGGCCACTGCAGCGAACAGCTGGAACTGACAACCGGAAGCGGCAGAGACAAACCACTATAAATGCCGGAGGAAACATTACAGAAGCGCTTCACAGGAGGCTCCCAAGCACTGAGGATGTCAGCTAGACAGGAGATGAAACGTCTGCAACACAAATTCCCAACTCGGCGAACAGAACCACAATAGCAAAAGATACAACTGTGAAGTGGCAAAAATTGAGAATGAAAAGTTAACAGAAGTATTGTGGTACTAGAGGGGATTAAAACAATGAGGAAGAGCCGTATATTTTCTCATAAAGGGGTAATTAGCTTTTACACGTGTAGTGTAGAGGCTCTGACAGAAGCCAACCATTAGAAAAAAATCCTTCCCATTGGTCTTTCATAAGTGTTTCAGCACTTTATTGATTTTACTTGGTGGCACAGTGGTTAGCACTGCTGCCTCACAGCGCCAGAGACCCGGGTTCAATTCCCGACTCAGGCACTGACTGTGTGGAGTTTGCACGTTCTCCCCGTGTCTGCGTGGGTTTCCTCCGGGTGCTCCGGTTTCCTCCCACAGTCCAAAGATGTGCAGGTCAGGTGAATTGGCCATGCTAAATTGCCTTTAGTGTTAGCTAAAAGAGGTAAATGTAGGGGAATGGGTGGGTTGCGGGTCGGTGTGGACTTGTTGGGCCGAAGGGCCTGTTTCCACACTGTAAGTAATCTAATCTAATCTACTTTCAGCTATATTCAAAGTGGTTAAATTGTGCTAACTTACTAGGATATAAGCTGTGCAAATTGTACAAAGAGATTGGACTGAGCAAATGGGACAGAAAATTAAGCTGTATAATTGTATTAGGAAATTAACTAGGAGCATATAATGTGCCAAATTAAGAGGTCAGGTTGTGAATGAAAACTGTGCCACATGACACATTGAAATCCAAAAGAAAGTGGGAAGGTAAATAAAAATGTCTCAATGGTCAGAAGCAGAGAATAATAATTGGGTATTTTTGAGATTAGAAAACAGATTCAGTGAAGCTCCACAAGTTTATCCAAGGTCCCTTGATGTACATGGTATATTACAATTGTTATGAAGGTATAAGGGGTAGTTGAAGGACTTAGCAAGCACAGAGTGCTGCAGAATTTACGATGTAACATTTGGTCTAGCAGCTAGCAATACCTGGGTTGCTATGAGACAAAAACAAACAAAATCAAATTCGGTCAATTAGTTTGCATAATGCCCCAAGATACTAACCTCCAATCAAGTTTGAATTTAGTATTTTGACAATATTGAAACCAATTAAATTATCTGATGCTTTGGGGTATAAGACTGGGGAAAATTGAACAGTTGGAGGAGAATGGCCAAAAGACCAACAGATGTAGGCTGCCAGTAAGAACTCTGAGAGGAACCTGTGGGGAAAAGGAGTTTGCTCAGGAAAAAAGATCGACACCGACCTGGAGAGCAAATCTACAGAGGAAGATACTAAGAGAAGATTCGACAGCTGGCTGGTTTTAAAATTTGAATTTTTCGGTAAGTCTTAATCGGGTTGTTTATTGGACTAGTATTGTAGAGAGGAAGGTAAAAGATAGGTTTAGATAAATGAGTTGTAAATAGCTGTTTGTTAATTATTCTCTACAAAATTAAAGTTGTTAATTTTTACTTTAAATGGTGACTTTGTGATAGTTCTTTGCCTTGAATTTCACAAATTACAGCATGGGGTGAATCTTTTCGGTGTATCAGGGTTAAATTAGTAGAGGGGTTTACTCCGTGTCCTAACACAATGATCTACATTTGAGTGCAGGTATTATTACTTAAAGTGTGATGACTTTTAAGTAAACCAAAATGTGGATGAGCTTGTACCTGGAAGTCATCATGTGAACAAAGGCCACATTCATTTAGGTATTGTACTGTCCTGGTCACAGGCTGTTTTCAGAAATCACTCTGTAATATTTGTACTAGTTTAGCTGTAAATAAACCCAATAAACATTTTCACGAGACAGAATTTGTGCCTAACATGTGTTACATAAAGATAGCACAAGAATACTGTTATTGCATTATGTACAATGATGATTATGCTCTTAAAACTAAGAGTAAAACAAAGGAGAAAGTAGATGTGGAGAGCAGAGCAATGACATTGCTGAAGGCATATACAAAGTGTCTCTATTGTAATAGGATTATTCAAGTGTTCCTGTTTAACAGTAGTGTCTGAAGAAGGTAAAAGAACAGCAGAAGGATGAATGCTAAATCCCCAGTGATGAATTAAAAGATCACAGGTCTCCTATCTGACTTCAAACTTTTTAAGCAAAGAATACAGCCAAAGTTCATTGTCAATTGTAGAATCAACTAAGCAAGTTGTGAAGCTTAGCAGTTGGTAAAGAGGGGCTACACAGAACCAATGCTTCTAACACACCTGAAGATGATCAGAAAGATCCCACAAAAATACTCAAAATTGAAGACGCTCAGTTACATGTCAATTTTGGAATTCATCTCTTAGAATTGATGTCCTACAGACAGAAGTCACAGGTGTTTTTAGATTTTTAATAATGCTGTAACAAGGGCAAAAATGTGACCTTTCAGAAGTTGAATCGCTGGAATGAAAAATGGAGTTGCTAGCCTCAACATCTATCCAAGTGTTAAGGTCATTATATGGGTTCATTACTAGTAAAAGGCAGAAAATATGAAGCCATTATATCAAGTGAACAGCATGTACAAGCACTGAGTGCAGCTGACATTCTCAGCATGGTAAGATCACAAAAAGCAGGAAAGTGTGCTCTATTGTAACCACACAGTGCAAAACTGTCATCTATTCCAAGATCCATGTAAGGCATGCAGTACTAAAGGACACCATGTCTATGCATGCAATCAGGTTGCAAAGAGACAGTGATACAACAGGGCACAACCAACAGAAGCAGCAGGATGGCCACAGCTTTTTCCACAATGAACAACCTTTGTCCAAAGAAAGCTGGCAAACCATACTGAAAGCCAAAATATACACAAGAGCTAATGTAAATGTTCTACCAATCCAAATTCTGAAGAACATGTACTGCAGTCATTGGAATCAACTGTACTACTGGCAATGGCTGGATTAGGTCCAAACGATAAATCATCCATCCTCTCCATTAGTATATGAACAATGCAATGCTACAGTGGCAATTTGGCATGGAAACAACAAACATTTTACCTGGTAAACATGAACTGGACATCACCAAGTATGTCATAGAGTCATAGAGATGTATAGCATGGAAACAGACCCTTCGGTCCAACTCGTCCATGCCGACCAGATATCCCAACCCAATCTAGTCCCACCTGCCAGCACCCAGCCATATCTCTCCAAATCCTATTCATGTACCCATTCAACTGCTTCTTAAATGTTGCAATTGTACTAGCCTCCACCACTTCCTCTGGCAGCTCATTCCATACACGTACCATCCTCTGCCTGAAAAAGTTGCCCCTTAGGTCTCTTTTATATTTTTCGCCTCTTACCCTAAACCTATCCCCTCTATTTCTGGACTCCCCGACCCCAGGAAAAAGACTTTGCCTATTTACCCAATCCATGCCCTCATAATTTTGTAAACTTCTATAAGGTCACCCCTCAGCCTCTGACGCTCCAGGGAAAACAGCCCCAGCCTGTTCAGCCTCTCCCTGTAGCTCAAATCCTCCAACCCTGGCAACATCCTTGTAAATCTTTTCTGAACCCTTTCAAGTTTCACAACATCTTTCTGATAGGAAGGAGACCAGAATTGCATGCAATATTCCAACAGTGGCCGAGCCAATGTCCTGTACAGCTGTAACATGACCTCCTAACTCCTGTACTCAGTAATCTGACCAATAAAGGAAAGCATACAAAATGCCTTCTTCACTATCCTATCTACCTGCGACTCCACTTTCAAGGAGCTATGAACTTGCACTCCAAGGTCTCTTTGTTCAGCAACACTCTCTCGGACCTTACCATTAAATGTATAAGTCCTGCTAAGATTTGCTTTCAAAAAAAGGAAGAACCTCGCATTTATCTGAATTAAAATCCATCTGCCACTTCTCAGCCCAATGGCCCATCTGGTCAAGATCTTGTTGTAATCTGAGGTAACCCTCTTCACTGTCCACTACGCCTCCAATTTTGGTGTCATCTGCAAACTTACTAACTGTACCTCTTATGCTCGCATCCAAATAATTTATGTAAATGACTAAAAGTAGAGGACCCAGCACTGATCCTTGTGGCACTCCACTAGTCACAGGCCCCCAGTCTGAAAAACAACCCTCCACCACCACCCTCTGTCTTCTACCTTTGAGCCAGTTCTGTATCCAAATGGCTAATTCTCCCTGTATTCCATGAGATCTAACCTCGCTAATCAGTTTCCCATGGGGAACCTTGTTGAACGCCTTACTGAAGTCCATATAGATCACATCTACCGCTCTGCCCTCATCAATCCTCTTTGTTACTTCCTCAAAAAACTCATTCAAGTTTGAGACATGATTTCCCATGCACAAAGCCATGTTGACGATCCCTAATCAGTCCATGCCTTTCCAAATACGTGTACATCCTGTCCCTCAGGATTCCCTCCAACAACTTGTCCACCACCGACGTCAGGCTCGCTAGTCTATCGTTTCTTGGCTTGTCCTTACCACCCTTCTTAAACAGTGGCACCACGTCAGCCAACCTCCAGTCTTCCGGCACCTCACCTGTGACTATTGATTATACAAATATCTCAGCAAGAGGCCCAGCAATCACTTCTCTAGCTTCCCACAGAGTTCTAGGGTACACCTGATCAGGTCCTGGGGATTTATCCACTTTTATGCATTTCAAGACATCCAGTACTTCCTCTCTGTAATATGAACATTTTGCAAGATGTCACCATCTATCTCCCTACAGTCTATATCTTCCATATCCTTTTCCACAGTAAATACTGATGCAAAATATTCATTTAGTATCTCCCTCATTTTCTGCGGCTCCACACAAAGGCCGCCTTGCTGATCTTTGAGGGGCCCTATTTTCTCCCAAGTTACCCTTTTGACCTTAATGTATTTATAAAAACTCTTTGGATTCTCCTTAATTCTATTTGCCAAAGCTATCTCATGTCCCCGTTTTGCCCTCCTGATTTCCCTCTTAAGTATACTCCTACTTCCTTTATACTCTTCTAAGGATTCACTCGGTCTATCCTGTCTATACCTGACATATGCTTCCTTCTTTTTCTTAACCAAACCCTCAATTTCTTTAGTCATCCAGCATTCCCTATACCTACCAGCCTTTCCTTTCACCCTAAGAGGAATATACTTTCTCTGGATTCTCATTATCTCATTTCTGAAGGCTTCCCATTTTATAGCCGTCCCTTTACCTGCAAACATCTGCCCCCAATCAGCTTTCGAAAGTCCTTGCCTATTGCCATCAAAATTGGTCTTTCTCCAATTTAGAACTTCAACTTATAGATCTGGTCTATTCTTTTCCATCACTATTTTAAATCTAATAGAATTATGGTCGCTGGCCCCAAAGTGCTACCCCACTGACACCTCAGTCACCTGTCTTGCCTTACTTCCCAAGAATAAGTCAGTTTTTGCATCTTCTCTAGTAGGTACATCCACATACTGAATCAGAAAATTGTTTTGTACACACTTAACAAATTCCTCTCCATCTAAACCCTTAACACTATGGCAGTCCCAGTCTATGTTTGGCAAGTTAAAATCCCCTACCATAACCACCCTATTTTTCTTACAAATAGCTGAGATCTCCTTACAAATTTGTTTCTCAATTTCCCTCTGACTATTAGGGGGTCTATAATACAATCCCAATAAGGTTATCATCCCTTTCTTATTTCTCAGTTCCATCCAAATAACTTCCCTGGATGTATTTCTGGGAATATCTTCCCTCAGCACAGCTGTAATGCTATCCCTTATCAAAAATGCCACTCCCCTCCTCTCTTGCCTCCCTTTCTATCCTTCCTGTAGCATTTGTATCCTGGAACATTAAGCTGCCAGTCCTGCCCATCCCTGAGCCATGTTTCTGCAATTGCTATGATATTTTAGTCTAATGTTCCTAACCATGCCCTGAATTCATCTGCCTTCTCTGTTGGGCCCCTTGCATTGAAATAAATGCAGTTTAATTTATTAGTCCTACCTTGTCCCTGCCTGCCCTGATTGTTTGACTCGCTTCTGGTCTCAACTGTACCAGTCTCAGATTGATCTCTTTCCTCACCTTCTCCCTGACCCTCCCCATCCCCCACCCTACTAATTTAAATCCTCCCGAGCAGCTCTCGCAAATGTCCCTGCCAGTATATTAGTCCCCTTCCAAGTGCAATCCGTCCTTCTTGTACAGGTCATTTCTACCCCAAAACAGATTCCAATGATCCAAAAATGTGAATCCTTCTCCCATACACCAGCTCCTCAGCCATGCATTCATCTGCTCTATCCTCCTATTCCTGCCCTCACTAGCTCGTAGCACTGGGAGTAATCCAGATATTACTACTCTCGGGGACCTCCTTTTTAAATTTATGCCTAACTCTCTGTAATCTCCCTTCAGAATCTCAACCCTTCCTATGTCGTTGATTCCAATGTGGACAATGACCTCTTGCTGGCCCCTCTCTGAGACATCCTTGATCCTGGCACCAGGGAAGCAACACACCATTCTGCTTTTTCGCTGCTGGCCACAGAAACCTCTGTCTGTACCTCGAACTAGAGAATCCCCTAACACAATTGATCTCTTGGAACCAGACGTATCCCTCGTTGCATTAGAGCCATTCTCCATCCCAGAAACTTGGCTGTTCGTGCTACGTTCCCCTGAGAATCCATCACCCCCCCTACATTTTCCAAAACCGCATTCCTGTTTGAAATGGGTTTATCCACAAAAGACTCCTGCACTAGCTGCCTACCTCTCTTACCTTTTCTGGAGTTACATGCGCATAGTGCGTAAGACTGACCCAGCTGGCAGAAAGCCAGCTCCTAAAGCCAGCAGAATTCCTAAGACTCCTTTTTTTCTCTTTTTTTTCTTGTTGTTTTATTTCTTTGTGTGTATAGGTGTCAGACACAGTGAAAAACAACAAGTGTGTAAATCTTTGTATTCCACCACCAGGAAGAAAGGAAACACCCAAGTGGCCAGTGACAAGCAGTGCCCTTCTCAGAGGACAATGCTGTGTGATCAAACAGTGAAGGAGAGGGCAGGGATTAAATCAAAATAGAGTTGGAGTGGGAGATACTCCTGTTTGTTTATTTATTTTTTCTTTCTCCACACTTGCCTGACAGTGGTAGTGCTTATTTTTCCCCCGCACCTACGTGCAGGTGTTGGACACTGAAAAACGTGTGTGTAAGTCTTTATTTATACTCCACCACCAGGAAGAAAGGAAATACCTGAGTGGCCAGTGACGGCAGTGCCCTTCTCAAAGGGCAATGCTGTGTGATCAAACAGTGATGGGGAGGGCAGGGATTAAATCAGAGTTAGAGGAGGAGATACTCCTGTTTATTTTTTTAATATTGCGGTAGTGCTTATTTTTCCCCCAGCACACATGTGTGTGTGCAGGTGTGAGACACAGTTAAAGACACAAGATGCACAAGTCTTTATTCAGTTTCCACTACCAGGACAAAAGGAAACACCCAAGTGGCCAGTGACAAGCAGTGCCCTTCACATCAAAGGGCAATGCTGTGTGATCAAACAGTGAAGGAAAGGGCAGGGATTACAGAGTTGGTGGAGGAGATACTCCTGTTTTTTTTTACACTGATCCAGCTCCCTCAAGAGCCAGCTCTCAATATGAACAGGATGTCTGACACTCCAGTTCTTTTTTTCTTTTTTTAATATAGGATACACTGGGTGGGTCCAGGTTGTTTAGAAGTCCTGTTCCTCTCCTGTACAGAAAAGTGGTGAGTCTTTCATGCACACTAATCCAGCTTCCTCAGAACCAGTTCTCAGAGTGATCAGAACACCAACCCTTTTTTATTTACCCTGACACTACTGCCTAACTGCGGTAGTGCTTATTTTATTCCCCCAGCACCTATGTTTTGTGTGTGCAGGTGTGAGACACAGTGAAAGACACAAGGTGCACGCATCTTTATTCAGTTTCTACCACCAGGAAGAAATAAAAACACCCAAGTGGCCAGTGACAAGCAGTGCCCTTCACATCAAAGGGCAATGCTGTGTGGACAAACAGTGAAAGGGAGGGCAGGGATTACAGAGTTGGAGGCAGAGATACTCCTGTTTTTTTTTCCCCAGGTGGGAGACACAGTGAAAGACACAAAGTGCACAAATCTTTATTCAATTTCCACCACCAGGAAGAAAGGAAAACACCCGAGTGGCCAGTGACAAGCAGTGCCCTTCCCATCAAAGGGCAATGCTACGTGGACAAACAGTGAAGGGGAGGGAAGGGATAACAGAGTTGGAGGGGGAAGATACTCCTGTTTTTTTTTTGCTCGTTCTTTTTTCTTCCACCACCAGGAAGAAAGGAAACACCCGAGTGGCCAGTGACAAACAGTGCCCTTCACATCAAAGGGCAATGCTATGTGATCAAACAGTGAAGGGGAAGGCAGGGAATAAATCAAAATAGAGTTGGAGGGGGAAATAATGCACTCCACTCCCTGCAGCGCCCACCTCTCCTTGAACAACTCCAGGGTGTTGGTGGACACCGCGTGCTCCTTCTCCAAGGGCACCTGGGCCCTAACGTATCCGCGGAAGAGGGGCAGGCAGTCGGCCCTAACGACCCCCTCCACAGCCCGCTGCCTCGACCTGTTTATGACCAGTTTGGCCAGGCCCAGGAGCAACCCACGAAGAGGTCTTCAGACCTCCGAAGATCAGGAGCGTGGGACTGAAGTGCAACCAAAAGCAGAGGAGGAGGAGTATTTTCAGAAAATCAAAAAGGGAGTGCAAACACCAACACCCTATATACACGTGGTCCACGGACTCCACAGCGTCACAGAACAAGCAGTTGGGCTGTGAGTCCGTGAACCACCGCAATCTGCGGTTGCAGGGAACAGCTGCGTGCAGCGCCCTCCACCCCAGATCCCCAAGAGAAAGGGGGAGGACTCCCGCATAGACAGCCCTCCACTGGGGATCCCGAACGCCGGTCAAGGGCGTCGGTCAACTCCTCCAAAGTGACGGGAGCGTCGAGCCTTCCGGCATCCTCCGGGCCGAGCTGCGGCAGGTCCTCCCACAGAACTCTGCAAGCATCCTCGCTGGACGGATCTGGAGAGAATAGAGCCGTGTAATAGTTTCGGACGTGGGCCCTGATTCCCTCCGGATCCGAGACGAGGGACCCGGATGGGTGCCACGTCTTATTTCCAGCGAGTAGAAGAAGGGGGAGCCACCGTCCAGGTCCTGGAGGAGCTGGATCCGCGACCTCACGTATGCGCCCCGAGCCTCGACGAGCTGCAGGTCCTGGAGCGCGGCTGCCTTCTCTTCGTACGCCCCGCGCAGGGCTGGGTCTGCGTCGGGCTGACCGAGGCGTGACTCCAGGTGGAGCATCTCCCTCTTCAACTCCCCGATCCTGGATTTCTGCCTCTTCGTCGACCCCCTCGCATACTCCTGACAGAAGACGCGGACGTGTTCCTTGCCCACATCCCACCATAGCCTCAGGGAGGGGAAGCTTACCCGCTTCCTTCTCCAGCTGGCCCAGAAACGACGAAACCAGTCCCGGAACCGCTCGTCCTCCAGCAGCAGGTTGCTAAAGTGCCAGTACGCGGAGCCGAGCCTGGCGCCGAATGGAAGGAGTTCCGCCCACACCAGGTGATGGTCCGTGCACGACACCTACCGCATGGAAGCCCTCGGAAAACAGGAGGCATACGCCCACGAAATGTACAGGCGGTCGATTCTGGACGGTCCGACCCCAGACCTCACGAAGGTGAAGGCGATGGAGTCGGGATGGAGATTCCGCCAGACGTCCACCAGGTTGAAGGACTTGACCAGGTCCCCCAACCTCCTCCCCGACGCCCAACCGGTGCGGGCATCGCTGTGGTCCCTGCCCTCGAGGACGCAGTTAAAATCTCCCCCGAGGACGACGCACTGGTTCTCGTCGATGGAGGTGAGATGAGCGGACACTTCTCTGAAGAAGCTCGCTTGCCTCGGACCGGCCAGGGAGCATAGACGTTCACCAAGTGAAACACCGCGCCCCCCAGCCAAACCGTCAGGTGAAGCAAACGGCCCGGCACGGGCTCCCTGACCCCCATGAACTCCGGCTGAAAATGCGGGGCCAACAGGATAGCCACCCCGCCAGATCTGCGGGTGAGGTGACTCATGTAGACTCCCCCCTCGCCACTCCAGGAGCCAGGTGGCTTCGTCTCCCGGGGTAGTGTTGGTTTCTTGCAGCAAGCACACCGCATACCTCCCGTCCTGGAGGACCGAAAGGGTCTGGAATCTGCACTGTGACTCCCTGCTGCCATTGATGTTGAGGCTGGCTATAGTTGTCTCCATGTTGGAAGCATTGTGCAACCACCACCAGTACAGTTAAAAATCTATATACACACATTTACTGGGAGGAGGAGGGAGGGGCACAGAAGTCCCTCGCCCTCACCAGGAGTGCCCCCAGGAAGTTCCTAACTCGCTTTCACTCGTTCACTTCGAGCCCAGGTGCCTGGCGAGCAGCGTGGGCCGACCAATAAACTCTCTCGAATGAGCTCCAGCGGTCGAGGGCCAGTTGGATTCTATCCCGGTGACTCAGAGTTTCCTCAACAAACTCCCGGAGTTCCTCGAGGGGGATGAGGGGGAGATCGGTGGGGGGCACCTGGGACTCGAAAATGTCGCGGCAGATAGAGTCCACGTTGTCCCCGGCGTCCGCCACGGATCCCGAACCCTACTCCGGGAGATTGCGCTCGGTCATCGACCCCTCCCCCACCGAGAGGATGGGGGCTGGTTCGACGCCGCCAACTGGCCTCAAACTCCCCGGCGACCCCACCACCAGGGTCACCGGCGGTACCTTCCTCAGCGCACCCCTTCCTGGAACGCCCGGGTTCGGGTCGTCGGGCGGCAGAGGCTCGGGGCCCCGCTCCTCTCCTGACACCTGGATGCCCGGCTCCTCGGGGAAAAGGTCCTCCCCCAGGGCCAGGGCCCCTGGAAAAACAGTCTGGGAGGGAGGAGCGAGGATAACACCTTCCTCCCCTCCACCGCTCGATGACCCAGCAGAGGATCCTCCGTCATCGCCCGCACCACGGCCCGTGTGGTTATTAAAGTCCTCCCCAGGGGCCGGAGGAGTTGTGGCAGCAGGAGGCCCTGCTGTAGCCCCTGGGGGTTTTAGGTAGTTCACGCCGCGGTGCTGGACAGTCAAGAGGCACCGTAGGCTCTTCCCCTGGAGAGGGGCAGCACCGCCGGCACCCTGGTGGAGTATCTCTCCCCTCCAAGGGCCGACGCCTCTTCCCCAGAGAGACAGGGGTGAATGTTTGGGCCTTCCCCTCCCCGCCCGCCTTGGTGGTCATGGGGCCTGAGGTCCCTCCCCCCAGCCTTTCCCAGAATACGATTGGCTGGGGGAAGACAGGGGGCGTGGCCAGGGTGTGGAGGGTCCATCATGTCACTTTCTGCCCCGCTCCTGGTTTATCAGGTGATGGCAGGTGGGGCAAGGCAGGGTCCCAGTTCCCTCTCCGGGGCCCAGAGACAAGGTCGCTGCAGGAGGTGGGGCAGTGGTGGTTCCCCCCAGGTTAGTGCCAGGGTGTGCGGGGTGGGGCGGGGCTCGGGGGGTCCCCGGGCCAGGTGTTGCAGTGCCAGGGGCAGGTGTTGTAGCCCCAGGGGTTTCTCTATCAAGGTGGGGGGGTGGATGTGGGGTCAGTGGGGCCAGGGTTCCCACGCCGGGGCAACGTTGGCACTGCTGCAGGGGCATTGTCGTGCCGTGGCGGAACAGGTCGTGGGCTAGGTGTCGGGGAAGGGGATATGGTGGTCTCCCTGTGGGCGGGTCTGACGCGTCACGTCTTCTTGAGCGCCTTCTGGCCGGCCGGACGCTCACCTCCCTCCCTGCCAGATGCTGGAGCATTGAAAGCCTCCGGCTTAGCCCCCGGTGCCGGGGCTTGTGGTGTTGACTTCGGGGGAGGGGGAGTGGGTGCGGCGGCACCACCATCAGCTGTTGGCGTCGGCTGGGCAGCCTTCTGGATGGGGCAGTTTTTTCTTATGTGCCCCACCTCGCGGCACAGGTGGCACCGTCCGTCGTCCAGGAGGCGCGGTAGGCCGCGCCCTCATGGAGGAGGGTGAAAGATCCCTCGGTGACCTCCTCCCGGGCCAGGCAAATGAACACCTGGCGTCGGAAGGAGTATATGTGTCGGAGGGCGTGGTCCTAAGACTGAGCAGGAGCGGTTGGACACCCCTCCGGATCTCCCCTAGGGTGGTGAGGTGGGGGAGAAGGAGCTCGCTGGCAATGAAGGGGGGGACATTGGAGATCACGACCCTCTGGACCGTAACCTCCAGAGGGTCTACGGGCAAATGTGTCCCGCCCACAGTGAGCCCCCTCTCCACGGCCAGGTGGACCGCCTGCTCAGTCTTAGGAAAAACGACGGCCTTCCCGTACATCCGGGCCGCAGCGACGATGGCCAGTAGGCCGACCACACTAGCCATGGCCTTTCTGCAGGCCTCGATGGTCATATTGGGTTGGGGATAGGCCTTTACCCCAGGTCTTTAGTTAAGTGCCTGAAGGGGGTCGTGGTTGCAGCTGGGGTTGGAGCAGCCAAGTCTAAGGCAGCGGCTACCCCGGTGTAGGTGCGGCTGGGCCCCGCGACCTTCGGGCTCGCCATACTCTGCTGCTGGATGTTGGTGTGCCCCAGGCAGCAGCGGTGGAGATGGGCCTTGGCAGCAGCAATGGCGGAAGTCCTGGGGAGGTGCCCAAGGCGAGTCACCCAGGGCGGGTCCCAGGCAACAACGGTGGAGACCAGCCTCCGGCAACAGCAGCGGTGGAGGCAGGCCTCGGGCGAGTCCCAGGTAGACCCTCGGTCGAGGTGGTGGGGGCAGACCTTTTGGGGAGGGTCCCCAAGGCAAGTCCCAGGCAGCAGCAGTGGTGGAGGTTGTGGGGAGGGGCCCAAGGCGGGTCCCAGGCAGCGGTGGTGGAGGCAGGCCTCAGGCAACAGCAGCAGTGGAGGCAGGCCTCTGGTAAGTCCTAGGCAGGCCCTTGGTCACAGCGGTGGGGGCAGACCTGTTGGGGAGGGTCCCCAGGGCAAGTCCCAGGCAGCCCAAAACTGAGTCCCAGGCAGCAGCAGTGGAGGTGGGCCTCTAATAACAGCGGCAGTGGTGGAACTCCTAGGAGGGGCCCCAAGGCAAGTCACAGGCAGCAGCAGTGAAGCAGGCCCCAAGGAGCAACAGCTGAGGCAGGTCTGGGCGGGGTCCCAGAGACCAGCAGTGGGAGTGGGCCCCAGGTCAGCAGCGACACTCCCTTGACCTGGGTGAGGCCCAGGCTGCAGCTCTAAAAGTAGGCCCCAGACTCAAAAGCTCTCACCTTCTTCTGCTTCTGCTGCCTCCTCTTCTTCCTTCTTCTTTCTTCCTTCAGCTCTCTGGGTGTAGGGCAGCTAGTCCAGGGACAGTCCCCTTCAAGGAGGAGAGTCCTTGCACGTGCGCGCACACACCCTCAGACTGATCCAACTCTCAAAAGGGAAAACACCTGAGTGGCCTGTGACAAGCAGTGCCCTTCACATCAAAGGGCAATACTGTGTGATCAAAACAGTGAAGGGGAGGGCAGGGACTAAATCAAAATAGAGTTGGAGGGGGAAATAATGCACTCCACTCCCTGCGGCGCCCACTTCTCCCTGAACAACTCCAGGGTGGTGGTAGACACCGCATGCTCCTTCTCCAAGGACACCCGGGCTATACTCCTGTTTTTTTTTCTTTTTCAGAACCTCTGACCCTCCTGTTTATTTTTTTTCACTCTGTTGTGTGTGTGCAGGAACATTCCTGTTTTTCTTTTTTTCTTCAAACCCCCACACTACCGCCTAACTGCGGTAGTGCTTATTTTTTGCCCAGCACCCATGTTGTGCGTGTGCAGGTGTGAGACACAGTGAGAGACACAAAGTGCACAAATCTTTATTCAATTTCCACCACCAGGAAGATAGGAAAACACCCAAGTGGCCAGTGACAAGCACTGCCCTGCACATCAAAGGGCAGTGCTGTGTGATCAAAACAGTGAAGGGGAGGGTAGGGACTAAATCAAAATAGAGTTGGAGGGGGAAATAATGCACTCCACTCCCTGTGGCGCCCACCTCTCCCTGAACAACTCCAGGGTGTTGGTGGACACCGCGTGCTCCTTCTCCAAGGACACCCGGGCCCTAACGTATCCGCGGAAGAGGGGCAGGCAGTCGGCCCTAACGACCCCCTCGGCCCGCTGCCTGGACCTAGTTATGACCAATTTGGCCAGGCCCAGGAGCAGACCCACGAGGAGGTCTTCAGACCTGCCCTCCCTCCTCTGTACCAGGTGCCCGAAGGTCAGGAGCATGGGACTGAAGTGCAACCAAAAGTAGAGGAGGTGGTTTTCGAGAAAATCAAAAAAGGGAGTGCAAATGCCCACACCCAATATACACGTAGTCCACAGACTCCACAGAACAAGCAGTTGGGCTGGGAGTCAGTGAACCACTGCAATCTGCAGTTGCAGGGGACCACTGTGTGCAGCACCCTCCACCCAGATTCCCGAGAGAAAGGGGGAGGACTCCCACGTAGGGAGCCCTCCACTGGGGATCCCCACCGCCCGGTGGCAAATGGGCACGCCAAGGCGTGTCCGGACAGTGGATGAGGGAGAAGAGATGGACGGTGTGCAGCAGCAGTCTAAACAGGGCCCGCCTTTTTACATCCTTAAAAAGGGTCAAAATGAAAATTCTGGAGGCGGCTCAGATTGTGGGACACAGGCTCCCGTGGGAAGTACAGAACCTTGGGGCCAATGTGAAATTCCGTCCGGGCTGGGATGAGCGCGGACAGGATCCCACCACACACCTGAGCGTCCTCCAACTGGTGCACTACGTTGGGTCCGAGCACCGCCGTTTTAAGGCGGATGGCGGTGGCCACGTACCGGACGTCTACTGCTGCCCTGCTCGTTATGTCCTGTGGCAGTGTCCAGCCCAGGCACCCAGCACGTCCCTGACCATGGTAGCCCTCGCCGCCACGGCTCTCCCCTCCGACAGCCACTCAAACCCGCTCAAGTACGGAGGTGTGGATTCCTGAGCAACGGCTCCCTGACGACAGCCGCTACTCCTGCCGGAGGGTAGGCGCGGTGCGAATCGACCATGTTCCAGACAGTGATCAGGTCCTGGTAAAAGACGGGCAGCGTCTTGAGGGCGACCTCCAAACAGTCACGGTCAACGAACAGGAGCTGCGTGTCTTAGTTGAGGCTACGCACCTGGCGGAAAAAAATACGTCGCCAGGGCGCACCACCTAGGAGGAGGCTCGACGTAAAGGTATCGCTGCAAGGTCTGAAGGCGGAATGTCGCGACCTGGGTGCGGACGCACACCAGTGACTGACCACCCTCCTCAATAGGGAGACTCAGAACCTGCACAGCGACCCGGTGCATCTTTTTGTCCCAGAAGAAGTCGACCAACGTTGTCTGGATGTCAGCGACAAAGCCAGGAGGAGGGACCAAAGTGACTAGATGGTACCACAGCATGGCGGCCACTAGCTGGTTTATGACCAGCACTCGACTCCTGTAAGATAGCACTCGGAGCAGTCCTGTCCAGCGGCCTAGGCGAGCCGAGACTTTGGCCTCCAGCTCCTGTCAGTTGGCCGGCCAGGATTCCTCAGCTGGGCTGAGGTAGACCCCCAGGTAGAGGAGATGGGTGGTACTCCAGCTGAACTCCTGTAACTCCTCCGGCAGAAAGTCCACCCGTCACGGACAGACCAGTAGTCCGGAACATTTGGCCCAGTTGATCCTGGCGGAAAATGCTGCCGAGTACACGGCCTGGCACTCGCGCATCCTCCCCAGGTCAGCCGGGTTGGTGAAAGTGAGGAGCACGTCATCGGCGTAGGCCGAGAGGACCACCCCCTTGCCCGCGCCGCGCGGAACCAGCCCCGACAGCCTCCTCCGCAAGAGGCGCAGGAAAGGCTCCACGCACAGGGAATACAGCTGGCTGGACAGGGGGCAACCTTGACGTACTCCTCTCCCGAAGTGAAGGGACGCCGTCAGAGACCCGTTAACTTTAACCAGACACTCTGCGGCGGCGTACAAAAGTCGGATCCGGGCGTCGAACTGCGTCCCGAACTCGAATGCCCACAGAGTCCCGAGCAGGTACTCGTGATCGACCCTGTCGAACGCCTTCTCCTGGTCAAGAGACAGGAAGGCGCTCAGCAGACCAGCCCGTCGACAGAAATGGATCAGGTCCCGGAGCAGGTGGACGTTGTGTATCCTCCGGCCCGGGACCGTGTAGGACTGGTCCGGGTGAATCATGTGGGCCAGCACGGAGGCCAGGCGAGAAGACAACACCCTGGCGAAGATTTTGTAGTCCATGCTGAGGAGGGAGACCGGACGCCAGTTCTTCAAAGAACGAATGTCCCCCTTCTTTGGCAGCAGGACGATGACCGCCCTGCGCCAAGAAAGAGGCAGCTCTCCTGCATTTAGACACTCCCCCAGTACCTGGGATGTCCTGGGGAGCGACTACGCACAGAACGCCCTGAAGAACTCCACAGTCAGCCTGTCCAGCCCCGGGGACTTGCCCCTCGAGAGCCAGTCAAGGGCACCGGTCAGCTCCACTAAAGTGACGGGAGTGTCGTGCCTTCCGGCTTCCTCCGGGCTGAGCTGCGGCAGGTCCTCCCACAGAACTCTGCGAGCATCCTCGCTGGACAGATCCGGAGAGAACAGAGCCGTGTAATAGAGGGACCCGTCGTCAGCCAGCAGCACAAGGAGCTGCTGACGAGTGCCACGCCTTTTTTCCAGCGAGTAGAAGAAGGGGGAGCTGCCGTCCAGGTCCTGGAAGATCTGGATCCGTGACCTCACGTGCAAGTCCCGGAGCGCGGCCTTCTTCTCTTCGTACGCCCCACGCAGGGCTGACCGAGGCGTGACTCCAGGTCGAGCATTTCCCTCTTCAACTCCCCGATCCTGGATTTCCGCCTCTTTGTCAACCCCTTCGCGTACTCCTGACAGAAGACATGGGCGTGAGCCTTGCCCACATCCCACCATAGCCTCAGGGAGGGGAAGCTTCCCCGCTTCCTTCTCCAGCCGGCCCAGAAACGATGAAACGAGTCCCGGAACTGCTCGTCCTCCAGCAGCAAGTTGTTAAAGTGCCAGTATGCGGAGCTGAGCCTGGCGCTGAACGGAAGGAGTTCCGCCCACACCAGATGATGGTCCGTGCACGACACCTGCCACTTGGAGGCCTTAGGAAAACAGGAGGCGTACGCCCGCAAAACGTACAGGTGGTCGATTCTGGACGCTCCGACCCCAGGCCTCACGAAGGTGAAGGCGATGGAGTCGGGATGGAGATTCCGCCAGACGTCCACCAGGTCGAAGGACTTGACCAAGTCTCCCAACCTCCTCCCTGATGCCCAACCGGTGCGGGCATCGCCATGGTCCCTGCCCTCGGACGCAGTTAAAATCTCCCCCGAGGACGACGCACTGGTTCTCGTCAATGGAGGCGAAGTGAGCGGACACTTCTCCGAAAAAGCTCGCTTGCCTCAGCCTGGCCTGGGGAGCGTAGACATTCACCAAGTGAAGCACCGCGCCCCCCTCAGCCAAACCGTCAGGTGAAGCAAACGGCCTGGCACAGGCTCCCTGACCCCCAAGATCTCTGGCTGAAAATGCAGGGCCAACAAGATAGCCACCATGCCAGATCTGCGGGTGAGGTAACTCATGTAGACCCCCCCATCGCCACTCCAGGAGCCAGGTGGCTTTGTCTCCCGGGGTAGTGTGGGTTTCTTGCAGGAAGCACACCGCATACCTCCCGTCCCGGAGGACCGAGGGGGTCTGGAATCTGCGTTGACTCCTTGCTGCCGTTGATGTTGAGCCTGTCTATAGTTGTCTCCATGTCGGAAGCGTTGTGCAACCACCACCAGTGCAGTTAGAAACCTATATATACACACACATTTACTGGGAGGACAAGGGAGGGGCACAGAAGTCCCTCGCCCTTACCAGGAGTGCCCCCAGGAAGTTCCTGACTCGCTTTCGCTCATTCACATTGAGCCCAGGCACCTGGCGAGCAGCTTGGGCCGACCAGTAGACTCTTTCAAAGGAGGTCCAACGGTCGAGCACCAGTTGGGCTCTATCCCGGCGACTCAGTTTCCTCAACAAATTCCCAAAGTTCCTCGAGGGGGATGAGGGGGAGATCGGTGGGGGGCACCTGGGACTCAAAAATGTCACTGCAGACAGAGTCCACGTTGTCTGCCACCGATCCCAAACCCTCCTCTGGGAGGTCGCCCTCGGTCACCCTCCCCCTCCCCCTCCCCAACTCCCTCCCCCAGGCGTTTAGTTAAGTGCCTGAAGGGGGTCGTTGTTGCAGCTGGGGTTGGAGCAGCCGAGTCTAAGACAGCGGCTACCCCGGCGTAGGTGCGGCTGGGCCCCGCGACCTTCGGGCTCGCCATACTCTGCTGCTGGAGTGCCCTAGGCAGCAGCGGTGGAGATGGGCCTTGGCAGCAGCAGTGGCGGAAGTCCTGGGAATGTGCCCAAGGCCAGTCACCCGAGGCGAGACCCAGCCAGCGACGGTGGAGACCGGCCTCAGGCAACAGCAGCGGTGGAGGCAGGCCTCGGGCGAGTCCCAGGTAGGCCCTTGGTCGCAGCGGTGGGGGGTAGACCTGTTGGGGAATGTCCCCAAAGAACTGAACAAGTTGATTTAAAAATAAAGGTTGACTTCGTGGGCATGTAGTTGTCTTTGAGTGGTTATTTGGGATTCCTGACGCAAATTTGGAGCGATATGGGCCAGGTGCTCGTAGTTGGGACTAGATTGGGTTGGGATATCTGGTCAGCATGGACGAGTTGGACTGAAGGGTCTGTTTCTGTGCTGTATATCTCTATGACTATGACTGTAAGTCCCAGGCAGCAGCAGTGGAGGTGGGCCTCCAGCAGTGACAGTGGTGGAGGTCCTGGGGAGGGGACAAGGCAGGTCCCAGGCAGCGGTGGTGGAGGCGGGCCTCAGGCAAGTCCTAGGCAGCCCCAAAATTGAATCCCAGGCAGCAGCAATGGTGGAGGTTGTGGGGAGGGGCCCAAGGCGGGTCCCAGGCAGCGGTGGTGGAGGCAGGCCTTGGGCAACAGCAGCAGTGGAGGCAGGCCTCTGGTAAGTCCAAGGCAGGCCCTTGGTCGCAGCGGTGGGGGCAGACCTGTTGGGGAGGGTCCCCAAGGCAAGCCCCAGGCAGCCCCAAAACTGAGTCCCAGGCAGCAGCAGTGGAGGTGGGCCTCTAATAACAGCGGCAGTGGTGGAAGTCCTGGGAGGGGCCCCAAGGCAAGTCCCAGGCAGCAGCAGTGAGGCAGGCCCGGGCAGGGTCCCAGAGACCAGCAGTGGGAGTGGGCCCCAGGTCAGCAGCAACACTCCCTTGAGCTGGGTGAGGCCCAGGCCGCAGCTCCAAAAGTAGGCCCCAGGCTCAAAAGCTCTCACCTCTTTCTGCTTCTGCCTCCTCCTCCTCTTTCTTCCTTCTTTCTTCTTTTTTCCTTCCTTCCTCTCTCTCGATGTGGGGCAGCTAGTCCAGGGACAGTCACCTTCAAGGAGGAGAGTCCTTGCACGTGCACACACACTCTCACTCACACTGATCCAACTCTCATAAGAGAAAAATACCCGAGTGGCCAGTGACAAGCAGTGCCCTTCACATCAAAGGGCAGTACTGTGTGATCAAAATCTGAACAGTCCATCTTCCGCAGCTACACTGGCACCATCCCCAACCTCTTCCTCTGCTACATCAATGACTGTATTGGCACTGCCTCGTGCTCCCACGAGGAGGTTGAACAGTTCATCCACTTTACCAACACCTTCCACCCCGACCTCAAATTCACCTGGACTGTCTCAGACTCCTTCCTCCCGTTCCTAGACCTTTCCATTTCTATCTCGGGCGACTGAATCAACACGGACGTTTACTGTAACCCGACCGACTCCCACCCTGCCTCCTGTAAAAATGCCATCCCATATTCCCAATTCCTTCGTCTCCGCCGCATCTGCTCCCAGGAGGACCAGTTCTAATACCGTACAACCCAGATGGCCGCCTCCTTCAAAGATCGCAATGTTCCTCCCAGACGTGATCGACGATGCCCTCCACCGTATTTCCTCCACTTCCCGCTCCTCCGCCCTTGAGCCCCGCCCCTCAAATCGTCACCAGGACAGAACCCCACTGGTTCTCACCTACCACCCCACCAACCTCCATATACAACGTATCATCCGTCGTCATTTCCGCCACCTCCAAAAGGACCACATCACCAGGGATATATTTCCCTCCCCTCCTCTATCAGCGTTCCGAAAAGACCACTCCCTCCGTGAATCCCTCGTCAGGTCCACACCCCCCCACTAACCTAACCTCCACTCCCGGCACCTTCTCCTGCAACCACAAGAAATGCAAAACTTGCGCCCACACCTCCCACCCTTACTTCCCTTCAAGGCCCCAAGGGATCCTTCCATATCCGCCACAAATTCACCTGCACCTCCACACACATCATTTATTGCATCCGCTGCACCCGATGTGGCCTCCTCTATATTGGGGAGACAGGCCACCTACTTGTGGAACATTTCAGAGAACACCTCTGGGACACCCGGACCAACCAACCCAACCACCCTGTGGCTCAACACTTCAACTCCCCCTCCCACTCCACCAAGGACTTGCAGGTCCTTGGATTCTTCCATCGCCAGACCATAGCAACACAAGGAAGAGCGCCTCATTCTTGAAGAAGGGCTCATGCCCGAAACGTCGATTCTCCTACTCCTTGGATGCTGCCTGACCTGCTGCGCTTTTCCAGCAACACATTTTCAGCTCTGATCTCCAGCAGCTGCAGTCCTCACTTTCTCCTCAATGGGCTTAATGGCCCACTTTTGCTCGTATGTCTTACGGTCTTAGGTTGAAACCTCAACACACCAAGGAATAATTGATATCACAACACTGAAAGCTATGAGTGATGAGGATTCTTGGAGATGGTGATGAATGGGATATAACTGATGCTAGTAACATGATCGGGACACCCGTGGCATAGCTTTGTTTGAAAGTAGCTGTTTTTAATATAGTGTCCATGGTTACAGCAGAGTTCTAACAACCTCTCGCCATTTTCATTCACCTTGACAATTCCATGGTGTTCTATAAACATTGACAGCCTGTACCCAGTAATCTATGGCTTGCCATTAGAACTAGGTAAGGTCAGAAATAAACAACTTCCAGCAAGCAGTGGGTGAAAGGACAAAGAAAATGTCTGGGATAGGGTGGAGGTTGGAGTGACAGAAAACTTAGTCTTCAGGCCAAGGGAAATAGAGATGGAGCAAGAAAAGAAACAAAATATGTTCCTAGAGCAGATGTGCTGTTGGCTGAAAGAAAAAGAAACCAAACAACAAAGGAAAGGGAACAAATGCATATAATTCTGCTCGCCCCGCTATGGGAAGGATGTTGTTAAACTAGAATGCGTGCCGAAAAAATTTACAAGGATATTGCCGGGACTGGAGCATTTGAGTTATAAGGAGAGGCCGGATAGGCTGGGATATTTTATTCCCTGGAGTGTCAGAGGCTGAGGGGTGATTTTATAGAGCTTTATAAAATCATGAGGGGCATAGATAAGGTGAATAGCCATGGTCTTTTTCCAAGGATACGGGAGTCCAAAGCTAGAGGGCTTAGGTTTAGGGTGAGAGGAGAAAGATTTAAAGGGACTTTATTAATATGAAAAAGGTTGTTAAGGGATCAGTAGAGTCCATTAGGGACAAAAAATGCTATTATGCGTAGAAACAGAGAACACGGCTAAGGTATTAATTGAATACATTGCACCTGTCTTTATCCAGGAAGCAGATGCCAGCCAGAGCAGGGAATTCACTCCTAGAAGTGTTCAAAATAGATAAAGAGATATTGGATAGACCATTTTTTCTTAAAGGTAAAAGCAATGACTGCAGATGCTGGAAACCAGATTCTGGATCAGTGGTGCTGGAAGAGCACTGATGAAGGACTTTTGCCCGAAACGTCGATTTTGCTGCTCGTTGGATGCTGCCTGAACTGCTGTGCTCTTCCAGCACCACTGATCCATTTTTTCTTAAAGTTGACAAGGCACCAGCGCAAAAGGAAATGAGAATGGAAATTGTGAAGGCAGTAGTCATAGTTTTTCAGTCTTTCTTAGATTCTGTGATGATGTCAGATCACTAGTTTTGCCTTTTTTCAAACAAGGGTGTAAGGGTAAGCCCATCAACTAAAGACCAATCAGTTTAATTTCAGTGAACATAGAACATAGAAAAATACAGCGCAGTACAGGCCCTTTGGCCCTCGATGTTGCGCCGATCCAAGCCCACCTAACCTACACTAGCCCACTATCCTCCATATGCCTATCCAATGCCCGTTTAAATGCCCATAAAGAGGGAGAGTCCACCACTGCTACTGGCAGGGCATTCCATGAACTCACGATTCGCTGAGTAAAGAATCTACCCCTAACATCTGTCCTATACCTACCACCCCTTAATTTAAAGCTATGCCCCCTCGTAATTGCTGACTCCATATGTGGAAAAAGGTTCTCATGGTCAAACTTTAAGAAATATTAAATTAATCATAACAAGGACAAATATCAGTTTATTAAGGGGAGTCAGCATTAATTTCTTAAGAGAAAATTAGATTTAACTAACATCTGAATTTTTTGAAGAGGTAATTTAGAGGGTTGATGAATATAATACTGTTGATATGGATTTCTGAAAAGTGTTTGATGCAATGGCACACAACTGACATGTGAACAAAGCTATAGTTCATGAAATGAAAGGGATAGTAGCAATGTCAATATAAATTTGGGTGAATAATAGAAAACATAAAGTACTACATAAAGGATGTTTTTCAGGTTAAAGGAAAGTTTATAATGGAGGACCCTAGGGGTTAAGATTGTGATCCTTCTTTTCCAGATATATATTAATAATCTATGCTTGGTTTACAGAGAATCATTCAAAGTCTTGATGACACAAAATGTGAAAGCATTGTAAATTGTGAGGTGAATGGCGTAGAGCTTGAAAAGGACATTTACTCATTGATGAGTAGGTAGGTAAGCGGCAGATAAAATTCACTTCTTCAAGTTGTGAAGTGTCACATCTTGATAGTGTGAAGGGACAGTACAAAATAAAAGATTCTACTCAAAGGATTAACAGGAGCTGAGATATCTGGGTTTAAATGTGCCTAAGTCAATAGGCATAATAGGACAGGTAGACGGAAAAGTTCTAACACATGCAGTATTATTGGTGCTTTTGATTGGGTTATACAATCCAAGATCAAAGAGGTTATTCTGAATGTATATGAGTCATTTTTTAGTTTTCACCTCTGTGTACCACATTTCCGAAAGGATGTGAATACATAGGAGAGTTACAGAGGTTTACAGCATGGCAACAGATCCTTTGGGAGCACAGAAGAGGTTTACAAGAATGATTTCAGGGATGAGAAGGTTATGACGGTAGATTGCAGATATTGGGCCTGTTTTCATTGGTGAGGAAAAGCTAAGGGAAGACTTAATCGACATTTTCAAAATCATAAGGGTTTTGGACAGTGTCAGTTCCAAAATGACATGCATGACTCTCAGTCAATATTATTACCATTGCAAGTTCATTAACACCACATTGAAAGATAAAGTTGCATTCCTGAAGATTGTGACTTTAAAAAAAATGATGTTAAATCAATTACATTTTCCCAATAAAGTTAATATAAAAGCTATAGTTAGGTTTTTTATTCAGAGGATCTTTTTCAAGAAAAACATCATCATAACTGTATGTTGAAACATTTGACATTGCTAAATTCCCAAATTGGTAAACCAAATAAGTTGCACACTTTTTGACAGAAATGTGGTAATTTTCTACATAATTTCTACTCACCACTGATCATGCTTCCCAAAATTCTTTCTTACCACACAGCCTGACTCTCCTGGTCTCTGTGGACTCCTGCAGTCACGCACCCTCGGGCTTGGAAGTGTCTTCCTCAATTGGTAGTAGTGCAGATCAAATCTGAAGTAGGGACATTCAAAGATCTTCTAGGGTGGACCAAAGCATCTAATGTAGACTGTAAAGATAACATGGGACTATCTACGACCAGAGAAGAAATCTTGATGGAGCTGGGGATAAGCTCAGTGAAAATTATGTTTAACTAACTTTGAGTTTTTTGAAGAGTTAATTGAGAGGGATGGTGAACTTAATGACTGTTGATATTATATACATGGACTTCCAAAAAGTATTTCATGCAGTGCCACACAACCGATGTGTGAACAAAGCTATAGTTCGAGAAATGAAAGGGACAGTATCAACATGAATTCAAATTTGGGTGAGTAATAGTTATCCATTATCGATTACTGTATAATGGATATTTTTCAGATTAAAGGAAGTTTGTCATGAAATTCCCCAGGATCTCAATATTGTAACTCTTGCTTTTCCAGATATATATTAACAGTCTATGTCTTAGTTACATAGAACCATTCAAAGTCTGTGCATGACACAAAATATGAAATCATTGCAGTGTGATGAATGGTGTAGAACTTGAAAAGGACATTGACTTGCCAATGAGTAGGCTTGCATAGTGACACGGTCCAGAGTGTTGGGGTCACTCAAGAGCCACATTGAAAGCCCATACGGCTGTCTTGGAAAGGGCAGTAGTGATTGGGCAAAGTTGGGAGAGCATGGAAGCTGATGGGTTGCAATTTGAGGGTCTTGCATATGTCGGTCTGAACTTACTTGTAGCAGTCAAAGTACAGATCCCAGTGGGGTGAGACAAATGTGAGTTTGTTGGAGTTTTGGTGTGGACAATAGATAGAAAATCTCACAACTCTGCTACTGTATGGATAAAACTCAGTTACACACAAATGCCCATAGTACTGTCTGCTTTTTTCACACACTTCACTTCATGGAAAGCCTATTAGTTTCATATACCCGATTTTCCTAAAACCTCAGGTGCAGGAGTAGAGGATGTGATAAAGGACAACTATTGCTAATCAACAACATAGTGATACTAAAACAGAGGTTGCTGAAAAACTCAGCAGGTCTGGCAGCATCTGTGAAGGATTCTGAGGAAGGGTCACCAGACCCGATGCTGCGAGGCCTGTTGAGCTTTTCCAGCAGCCTCCATTTTGTTTCTGATTAACAGCATCTGCTATTCTTTCGATTTTTAACCTTGTGATATGACTAGGCTAGCAGCAGGCACAGATGAGTGAGAGGATGATCAGGAGTCCACTAATGAAGGGCGGTCATAGAGAAGAAATCATTGATACAGGAGGCAGACAAGTTGCTGATCAACGATATCAGTGACCGCTCTGGAAAGTGGTCATCAAAATCTGCCAGATTGTGCAGTAAGAGCTTGAGTCATATGGATTTGGTGGCAACCCTAATTCTTTATTTGAATTGCATGGACTCTGGCTCCTGATTCAAATGTGGAAGTGGCACCAACGTTTAGTTACGTTGTTGGGAGCAGTATACCACAGATTAAATTCAACCCTGTTTCTTTGCATAATTTGTCCAGTAAAATAGCTACCTTGCAATGATATCTCATCAGAACAGCTGCTGTGGGAACTTCTGCAGAATAAATAGCAAATAAAGGATGCACCATGTTATGTTATGCATCTGAATTTTTTGCATCTGAATTTTATCGCCCTTGTAGTACTGAAGTTTAAGTGAACTGGGACTGTTAAAGTATCTGCTGCAATACATAAAATGGAATCTGTCTAACTATACAACACAATGGAGGTGACAGCAAATAGAGCAGGAATAGGCCATTCAGTTCCTCAAGATTGCTACATATAGAATTGTGAAGAGAAAAATATTAGTGAATACAAATGTATATTTTGGTTCTCCTTTCACAAAAGATGAACACTAGTCCCAAAAAATGTTGGAGAACACAGGGTCTAGTGAGAGGGATGAACTGAAAGAAGTTAGTACTAGTAGGGAAGTGATGTTGGGAAATTGATGAGATCAGAGACCAAACAATCCCCAGGGCCTGAAAATCTACATCCCAGAGATTTTAAAAAAGTAGCCTTAGAAATATCACCTGATGAAGGAGCGACGCTCTGAAAGTTAGTGTGCTTCCAATTAAACCTGTTGGACTATAACCTGGTGTTGTATGATTTTTAACTTTGTACACCCCACTCCAACACCGGCATCTCCAAATTAGAAATAGTGGATACCATGGTGTTCATCTTTCAAGACTTTGGAACAGTTCTTATGGATTGTAGGCTAACTAACTCCACTATTTAAAAAAGGAGCTACAGAGAAAACTGAATTATAAACCTGTTAGCATGACATTATTAGGGAGAATGATGGAGTCTATTATAAATGATTTAATAGCAGTACACCTGGAAACACTGAGAGGATCAGACAGAGTCAGCATGTATTTATGAAAGGGAAATCCTGTTTAACAAATATTTCAGAATTTTTTGAGGATGTAACTAGCAGAGTTGCAAAGGAGGAGCCAGTGGTTGTGTTTTATATATGATTACCATGTAAATATAAAGTGCATGGGATTGGGGTTAGTGTTCTGACATGGAAAGAAAACTGGTTGAAACAAAGGAAGCAAAGAGTGGGAATAAACAATCCATTTTCCAAGTAGCAGCCAGTGACCAGTGGGGTACCACAGGGATCACTGCTTGGACTCCGGATATTTATAATATATTTTAACAATTTAGTTGAAGGAACTGAATGTGATGTCTGCAAGTTTGCAGAGCAACACAGTTGATTGGGAGGCTGAGCTGTGCAGAGGATGACATAAAGATGCTTCAGTTTGATTTGGACAAGTTGAATGAGTGGGCAGTTGCTTGACAGGTAGAGTATTAAATTGATAAATGTGAGGTTATCCACTTGTCACAAAAACAGGAAGGCAGCTTAACATCTGCATGGTGATAGATAAAAAAGGGGGGGAGATACAATAAGACCTAGGTGTTCTTGTACACCAGTCGCTTAAAGTAAATATGCAGGTGCAGCAGATGGCGAAGAAGGTAAATGGTATGCTGGCCTTCAGACAGGAGCAAAGATTTCTTCTGGAATTGTACAGGGCTTTGATGAGACCAGATCTGGGGTATTGTGTGCTGTTTTGGTTTCTTTATCTGAGCGATGGAGGGTATGCAATAAAGGATTAAGAGACGGATTAAGAGGCAGAACTGACATTTGAAGAGAGATTGGATTGGTTAGGACTTTATTCACTGGAGTTTAGAAGAATGGGGGTTAATTTCGTAGAAAGCTATAAAATTCTCCCTGGAGAATTCTCCCTATGAGATTACCAGTCTCACTGGACTAGACCGGGTAAATGCAGGAAGGACATTCCTGATAGCCAGGAAGTCCAGAATCGGAAGTCATAGTCTAAGGATGTGGGGTGAGTGATTCAGAACTGAGATGAGGAGAAATATTTTCATCAAGAGGTGACCTTGAGGAATTCTTTATCATAGAAAATGGTTGAGGTCAAAACATCAAATGATTTCAAGGAGTTAGATATAATTCCTAGAGCTAATGGGATCAAAAAGTATGGAGGGAAACTGGGAACAGGATACTGAGTTGGATGATCAGCCATGAATGGTGAGCGCTCTAACCCTGCTCTAATTTCCTATGTGTCTCAGTTCGTACGTTCCTATTGTTATGGAATTCAATTAGTCAAGTCATCAAAACACTGAGAATGTAGCAAATGGGAGTTTACTTTTCTTTGTACTTCTACTTGACAATTGAAGAGCTAATCAGACTATAATGGAATGCCATTGCAAACTGCATTTTGTGAGTATTACCTATTAATAAACTGACAGTTGACCAAAGATGGGATATGAATGATCGTGATTGATCCTAGACCAGTTGTTTTGTGGTTATGAACTGAAATCCTTCCAAGTTATGAAAATAAACGTAATAAATCTGATCATACAATGATTTGCACCAGACAATTATTCCGTAATACTTTTAGAATTCTATCAAAACTCAACTGGTTTTTATTGTCTTTCAGAGAAGGGCAGCTGTGATTACTGCTTATTCTGATCTACAGTTGACTTGTTCCATTATCATAGTGCATTATCAGTCATTTTACAGATAATGATGAAATATCATGTTCAATTTATAATAGTTTATCACAACGTATTGGTCTATTGATCGATACAGATGTGCAAATACAATCAAGACATCACCTTTACTTTAACCACAATGACGTGGAACTTATGATCAGCAGAAGAAACAATCAATTTTGCCATTTAGATTATCCATTTCTCTTGTGTCATAGGCCTTTAATTTTAGCAGGAAACATAGGAGACAAGACATGATCAATGGTTAATAAAGAACAGTGACATGCTTTGTTCAAAACAGTTGGTGCATATTGTGCAATAGTGTTCACTCCACTATCTTCCTCATTTGCTGACATCTTCCTCTTTCACAGTCCTTACTGCCTATATCAAAAGTTTGAATTAAATTCATGTTTCTGTATCAAAACCTGGAATGGAATTTGCCTAATCACATTATGAAGATGAACACTTTAGGAGTTATCAGTACTTTAATGTAGAAGTGAAGAACTAATTAGAATGATAGTGATGTGTTAATCAGCAAATTTTGTACATAATATATAAAGATTTGGACTTTAAACCATCTCCCAAAAAATTACAATATTTTTTCCAATGTTTAGAATATTGGGCATGTTATGTGCACAAAGCAAGAGTTCATAAATGGTAGTATACTGTATTCCCAGTAATCTATCATTGGATGGTACTGATTGAGGAAAATTGACAGGATTTGAGCAATTTTCCCCCACCAACTCTTCCCATTCTTTCATAAAGTAATATATCCAAAATAATCTCAGTTTAACACTTAGAAATTACATTTCCATTGACAATGCAGTGCTCTTTTTATGCTGCTATTTGGCATCATTTAGATTGTGGGCTCACATGCAAAGCCTTCTGAACCCATGCAAGATTCAGCTAAACTCCAACTCACATCTGAATAATAACTGGTATCTGATAGAATTGATTCACAGATTAGTGAATCCATTGCTATGAAACCGCTGTCCACACTGAAACTGTTCATCAGCATTCACATTCGTAACAGAAACCATTGTTTTACATTAATTATATTGCTTTAGGTACTTAAGTTATAAGTAATGACCTGGTAGAATAGGCCTTGAGTATTGTTAAGACTAGACATGTTGTTTAAGCATTTTCATCTTGCACTCACCAGGACATTAATGCAAGAATACCTATTTCAAAGGAAGCAACAATTTATACAGCAAGAGATAAGGGTGCTGAATTGTTGGCCAGTCAACTTAGATTAGTTGTGATGTTTCAGTGGAAAATTCATCATATTGTTCCCATGTTTTTGTTTTAAAAAACAAAAGTGTTTGCCTGAACATGCACCTTGTGCTTGCGGAAAACAGTGCCCTGTGTATGAATATATAACTTTTTATCAACTACAATTAAGACACATTGGAAACCTGAATGATGCTTATATTATGCACAAAAATTGATACTGACTCAAAATTAAGTCGAAAATTGCTGAATTCTCAGTGGGAAGCCACTAGGAAAGCAAGCACATCAAAACAGCTCATTGAAGTCAGAGCTAAAAATATTTCATTCATAATATTTAAGGTTTTTGAACATTGCTCTTGGCTTACATAAAACAGCCTGAATCCAAGATAAGGAACAAAACAAATCATAATTAATATAAATAACAGTGTCTTTGTTTGAGCTCCAAATTCTTGCTGGTTGCGCAAAGTATTTTGGTAACGGATCATCAATCGTACCATTATGCCCATCTGGATGGCAAGTAAAACACCTAAAATTGTTAACACAGTAATAACTGCAAGATAGTTCATAACCTTCACATATGATGAAGCACTTGTAACTGTGAATTGAAAACATTTATCATCCTTTTCAGAGCTGTCAAAATATGTTAGAAACAGTGGGAAAACAGCAACAATCACCAGGACCCAGAGAACGAGGCTCACAGCAACTGCATGCCAAGGTTGGTAAAAATCCATTGTCTTCTTTTTTTGAAAGAAACTGATCATCCTTACGACAATTATGGCCACGTAGAACATGAAGCACAGGTACATGTGAGCATGAATCATTGCACTAACCAGCTCACAAAATATTGAACCAAACATCCACATATCAAGAATGTAATAAGAGATTCGGAAAGGCACAGTTAGGAGAAAGAACGTGTGCATCAATATAAGATTGACCATGGCAGTGGATGTCACAGATTTGCTGTCGGTTTTTATTTTCCACGTCATGATGATGGCACCAGTAGAACCTCCCATGAGTACAAGGGTGTAAATTGCTATTAAAGCTGCATTATAGGTGGATCCAAGTGAATCACAATAAGATGAGTCATTGCTGGTTGTATTGTTCATTGCTGATATGTTATCTTTTTTTCTCCAAATCCTTCAAGAGAAAAATGTATCACAGGTAAAAATGTTTTCAACAAACTGTTCATTCCCAGCCTATGGCCTAACTTGGCCTTCGACTCACTTATACCCATGTGTGTTGTTACAACATTCCTCTCTTTGGCTGCATTCTAGGAATACCCCCTCCTCCCTCTCAAAACACCCATCCACCTCCACTTTTCAACTTTCTATAAAAACTTTTCAACTTTCAAGCCTTTTCCCCCATATTTTCCTAGTTTCTCTTTCTATCACTCAATATTAGGGTTCACAATCCTCCTGCTTTGGGTGTGAGTCTCCTGATAATGGTGATTTCGTGGTGTTGCAAGCAGCTCGGAGCAAACTGTCCCTCATTGTAAGATTTTGCATGTGATAATTTTCAACAAACATAAACTGTCTGGGCCCTGATGGTGTAAATATCCTAGAAACATATTGCTTCATTGTCATTTGTGAGAATGATGTCAATCGGGCTAACAAGGGCTGGCTGAAAACAGAGTGCAATTTCAGGAGGAAAAGGGCAAAGTCAAACTAATAATGTTCACTTTCCTCTGAATTCACTGCCCCTGATATTCACAGTGAATTTTTCCCTCTGTGTCAACTATATCTGTGGCTACCTCATATGATTTTGCCACATCACATGACCTTGCTTGTCCCATCATATTTACTGACAAGGTCATCTCTGATCACTTCTTTCTAGCACTTAACACTTCCAGACTATGCTGTACTCTATTCTGCATTTCTCCCAGAAAGAAACTAATCTTCAATTCATAGTGAACATGTAAAATTTCAACTGTCTAGCCTTTGACCCTTCATTCATGACGATTTCTCCAGCTAACGATTTGCTCAACTACATCCTCAGTTCTCTCTCTGATGTCTAATCCCCAGTAAAACCACGACTATCTATCCCCATCCATCATCGGTCATTCCTCCAGTTTGGCCTTCTTGTCTTCCAACATGCATGTAAGTGATACAAACTTGAAAGGGAATGAAAGGCAAATGGCTTAGCCATCCATGTCAAATTTGGCTGGAACACATAAAATTCTATGGATCCTGCTCTTGTCTATTAAAACCGCTCATTATTCTAGGGCCATCCTGGAATGCAAAAATACCTTCTCCCCAGGTTCTTGTCTCTAATGCAAAATGTCTCCTTACACCCTTCTCCAATGTCCCTTCAAATATTAAGTGCAAACTAGCTCATGGACGTTTTGAGACCATTTGATCAGCTGCTTCTGCCACATCCTTCCTTTCCACCAACCTGTCGATTCAAACCTCCTCTTTGTTCTTCCTTGTCATGAATCTGAACTCACACCTTGGTATAGATTTGCATGTATTTCCTCTCATTTCTCTGAGGTCATATTGTCAATGAGACCCATTTCCACTAAACTGCTGATCACCTAACCTCCTAGATCCCATATGAATCAATATTGTTAACAGTTCTATGTATTCAGCTATTAAATCTGCCATCGGTATCCCTTTCAAAAAATTGAACCTTGTCCCCACCACCCTTGCAAGCTACCATCCCCAATTTCAATCTCCCTTTCTTCTCCAAAGTCCTTGAACATACTTCTACTTCCCAATTTTTCCCACAATACTATGTTTAAATTCATGCAATCAGGTTTCTGCCCAAGCCACTAGACTGACACAGCTGTTAATTGAAATAACAAAATAACATGGTTGCAAAGATAAACATGCCAATTTCATCCTTCTTTGACACATGTGGCCCACTCCATCTTCCTTCAGTACTGCTCTGCTGTCATCCAGCTGGATGAATCTTACCTGATTTCATTATTATTTTATTGTAACTTTTGACTTCTCTCCCTGCTCTCACACTGTTACCTCTGCTATCCCTAAAGATTGATCCTTGACCCGGTCCTATTTCCAATCAATACATTCACCCTCACTCATGTCATCTGAAAGCACAGTGTCAGTTTTTTCTGCATGCTGATAACAACAAACTATACTTCACCATTGTTTCTCTCAACGTCATTATTCCTAAATTATTAGACTGTTGATCTGACATTGAGTATTTGATGAGCAGAAATGTTCTCCAATGAATTATTGAAAAGACTGGGGCACAACTTTCAGCTCTGTTCCATCATTCCTTTACTCCATCTCTTTCTGTGTCAATTGTCTGAGATTAAAGCGGTCTATCTGCAAATTTGATGTTAACTTTTATTCCAAAATGACTCTCACTGCACCATTAAGATAACCTATTTCCACTTTTGTAATATTGTCCAACTTGTACTTTAAGTCAACTCATGTGACACCAAAATCTTCATTCATATCTTTGTTACCACCAGATACATGTATTCCACCACACTCCCAATTGGTTTGTCAAATGATTTCACTGTCAGTTAAGTACTTGGAAATGTAGTCAGTATTATAATGTATATAGTAGTCAATTTGCACAGCAATCTCCCAAACATTAACATGATGATAAATGATTTTTAATAATCTGATTTTTAGGAATATTGATTGAGGGATAAATATTGGCTAGGACTCTGGGAATAACTCCTCTATCATTCATCAAATAGTACCACAGAATCTTTTATTTCTACCTAAGCAGGCAGATGGGGCTCAATTTAATCTGAAAGATGGCACCCCGAACATGTGCTACTGAAGAGCCAACATAGATTTCTGTGCCCAAGCCCCTACAGTGGAATTTGCACCTGAACCCTGTGTCTCAGCGGTGAATGGTGCTTCCAATCAAACCAATTAAATTACCTCCTACCCTCCATAAACATGAGATCATTCAGTGTGGAACTTCTCTTAACTTGCATCATGTCCTGTTTCCCAATCACAAATATTGATTCCCATACATGCAACTTCTTTCTTAAATACCTCAACCTTATTTTCAAATCCCTCCTTAGCTTTACAATCCCATCTTTACTTTGCCCATATCCATAATTCTCCAAGATCTTTGTACTCTTCTAATCTGATTGTACAATCAAAAGTATTAGTGTGTCACCTATTAATTACTTACAGAATCACAAATTGTCTGTAACAATCATACAATCATATAAATTCGTGAATCAGCAATCACAAATTTAGTTCTTTTAATCAAATAAATTTTCAACAATTTTATCTATCAAGCCTCAAAGCCACAGGCTGAATACATCAGTGGCCAGCCTAGACATCAGCCAGTTAAATTATTAATTCTCCCCAATACGTTTAAAGTGCAAAGTGGTTAAATGTAATCATATACTCCTCATTAAAACGTTGATATCGTCAAATCAATTTTTACAATTAATACAGTACCTGTATCTTTAATGTAGAAAAAGGGCTCTCAAGATACGACACAGATATTGAGTAACACCATTAGAAACTGGAATGTTGAAGAAAGCTGCGAGTTGAATTTAAGACCCGAGTTGTTCCTCCTATGATTCATGGTAGTATAATTTTAATCACCAGTTACCCAGAATGCAAGTCATCCTGTCTAAGTCCAGGAAATAGAAGAAAACCACAATAAACATTTCACATTGTGGTTGAAGAAGCAAGTTAAAGGAGAAGAATTATTTGCAGTGAGAAAATCTGGAGTGTCCTTTCTTAATAATCAAGTTCTCTCAGAAGAAAACTAATAAAGGTCCCTCAGAAGAGGTTTTTGAGCTGAAGTAGGAGACTCAGCTCCTGAACCCTGATCCACTGTTAAATAAGTTCAAGGTTGATGTGATTACTCCACATTTCCACCTTTCCCTGATGAACTTTCATTTCGTTGTTTGTCAAGAATCTATCTAACTCTGGCTTAAAAATATTCAAAAGACTCTCCACCATCTTTTGAGATAGACAGTTCCAAACGCTCACAACTCTGTGAGAAAATATTTTACTTCATTTCTGATGTTGCAGAACATCTTTCTGGGAGAGATGAACAGCCAGAGGTAGTGGTCCACGTCAGTACCAGTTACTTTGGTATGAAGGAGAACGAGGTCCTGAGAGCAGATTTTAGGGAGCAAGAAAGGAGGATGAAAGACAAGGCCTCCGAAATAATAATGTTGGTGTTACTTCTGGTTCCAATTGCTATGAGAATAGAAGAAGAGAATTGAGAGATTTAACATGTGACCAGAAAACTAGTGTAGGAGGGAGATTTCTAAGACAATTGGGATTAGCTCTGGAGCAGATGGGATCTGTACAAGATGGACAGAATAAATCATAGCAGAGTCGGGATTATCATTCACACAGGGAGATTTGCTAGTGCTGCAGGGAAGGTTAAACTAGGATGGCAAGGGGAACTTGAGAGGAATTCAGAGGAGAGGGATGTAAAACTGGTAAAAGGAAGTAGAATAAGCAATTTGGAGGGATAGTTCAAAAGAGAAATTGCATTTAGTGTTCTGTAGTAAGAAAAGACTCATTAGAAATCTTGTTGTGTAAAGGAGCCTCTGGAAAATTGTGACTATAATATGCTAGCATTTCACCTTATGTTTGGATGTGATATATTTCATTCTGAAACTAGGATCTTACATTTGGAAATAAATTATGAATATAAGAAATGCAAGTTTTTAATGGTAGATTGTGAAAATACACTGTAAGATTTGATGCACTGGTTGGTGTTTTTTAAAATACCACACGGTCTGTGTAGTGATTGGAATGAGGTCAGCCAGGAGAAAGTGAGGACTGCAAATGCTGGAGATCAGAGCTGAAAAATGTGTTGCTGGAAAAGCGCAAATTCACAAATTCACCTGCACATCCACACACATCATTTACTGCATCCGCTGCACCCGATGTGGCCTCCTCTACATTGGGGAGACAGGCCGCCTACTTGCGGAACGCCTCAGAGAACACCTCTGGGACACCCGCACCAGCCAACCCAACTGCCCCATGGCTGAACACTTTAACTCCCCCTCCCACTCCACCAAGGACATGCAGGTCCTTGGCCTCCTCCATCGCCAGACCATGGCAACACGACGCCTGGAGGAAGAGCGCCTCATCTTCCGCCTAGGAACCCTCCAACCACAGAGGGTGAATGCAGATTTCTCCAGCTTCCTCATTTCCCCTCCCCCCACCTTATCTCAGTCCCAACCCTCGGACTCAGCACCGCCTTCTTGACCTGCAATCTTCTTCCCGACCTCTCCGCCCCCACCCCCTCTCCGGCCTATCACCCTCACCTTAACCTCCTTCCACCTATCGCATTCCCAACGCCCCTCCCCCAAGTCCCTCCTCCCTACCTTTTATCTTAGCCTGTTTGGCACACCCTCCTCATTCCTGAAAAAGGGCTTATGCCCGAAACGTCGATTCTCCTGCTCCTTGGATGCTGCCTGACCTGCTGCGCTTTTCCAGCAACACATTTTTCAGATGAGGTCAGCCAGGCCAATCTCATAGAATATGAGTTCTCTGACTGGGGCTATTAATCTGGTCTAGTCAGGGAGTCCTGGCTGACAGATATAAACAGGAGTGTCAGAGGTTCTGCTCACTAGTAGCTGGCTCTGAGCTAGCTGGGTCAGTGCCTTATACTATGCACTTGTAAATAAAGGATGACTTGTTGATATAATGGTGGTCTTCGTGGTGTTATTTCAGTGGTGATGAGAGAGGGACTCGGCAAAAGCCCCTACTAGCTGAAGCCCACCTAGATTTCAAACAGACTGACTTTGTCATTCGAAAATATGGCAGATGGAGCTTGTGAGTTACAGGATATGCCAATGGAAGTAACCATGTTCTCCAGAACAAAACTGAGCTTGGGGACCATCACTTGAGTGAAGGTAATTGCCCTCCGATATATCCATCACTTAGGACATATCTGATGGATGTTCGCAGATAAAGGACAGCTGGAAAATGGGAAGCATTCAAAATTGAGCTAAGGAGAGTCTGGAAACAGGACGTTCCTATTAGGGTGAAGGGCAAGGATGGTAGGTGGAGAGAATGCTGGATAATGGGAGAAATTGAGGCTTCAGTCAAGAAAAAGAAGGAAGTATATGTCAGGTATTGACTGCAAGGATCGAGTGAATTCCTAGAAGAGTATAAAGGCAGTAGGAGTATACTTAAAAGGGAAATCCAGAGTGCAAAAAAGGAACATAAAATAGCTTTGGCAATTAGGATGAAGAGGAATCAAAAGGGTATTAAAGACATTAAGGACAAAAGGGTAACTAGGGAGAGAATAGACCTCCCACCCCAAAGATCAGCAAGGTCAATCTATGTGTGGAACCACAGGAGATGGGTGAGATACTGAATGAGTATTTTGCATCAGTGTTTACTGTGGAGAAGTATATGGAAGTTACAGAACATGGTGCAATAAATAGCGACACCTTGTAAAATGTCCATATTACAGAGGAGGAAGTGCTGAATGTCCTAAAATGCATAAACATGGGTAAATCCCAGGAACTGATCAGGTATACCCTAAAACTCTGTGGGAAACAAGTGAAGAGATTGCTGGGCCCCTTACAGGTGAGGTGCTGGAAAACTGGAGGTTGGCTAACATGGTGCCACTATTTAAGAAAGATGGTAAGGAAAAGCCAGGGAACTATAGACCGGTGAGCCTGACATCAGTGGTGGACAAGTTGTTGGAGGGAATCCTGAGGGACAGGATTTACCTGCATTTGGAAAGGCAAGGTCCGATTATGGACAGTCGACATGGCTTTATGTGCAGAAAATCATATCTTACTAACTTGATGGAGTTTTTTGAAGAAGAAATGAAGAGGATTGATGAGGGCAGAGCCATGAATGTGATCTTCAGTAAGGACTTCTAAAAGGTGTTTGACAAGGTTCCTCATGGTAGACTGGTTAGCAAGGTTAGATCACATAAATACAGGGAAAACTAACCACTTGGATACAGAACTGGCTCAAAGTTTGAAGACAGAGGATAGTGGTGAAGGGTAGCTTTTCAGACTGGATGACTGAATGACTGAGTGGTGTGCCACAAGGATCAGTGCTGGGTCCACTGCTTTTTGTCATTTATATAAATGATTTGGATGTGAGCATAGGAAGTATGTTTAGTAAGTTTGCAGATGACACTAAAATTGGAGGTGTGGTGGACAGTGAAAAAGGTTACCTCAGAGTAGAGCAAGATCTTGATCAGATGGGCCACCGAGCCAAGGAGTGGCAAATAGAGTTTAATTTATGAGGTGTTGCATTTTGGGAAGGCAAATCATGGCAGGATGTTTACATTTAATGGTAAAGTTCTGAAAGTGTTGCTGAACAAAAAGACCTTGAAGTGCAGATTCATGGTTCCTTGAGATTGTAGCTGGAAATGTGTTGCTGGAAAAGCGCAGCAGGTCAGGCAGCATCCAGGGAACAGGAGAATCGACGTTTCGGGCATAAGCCCTTCTTCAGGAATGGGGAAAGTTTGTCCAGCAGGCTAAGATAAAAGGTAGGGAGGAGGGACTTGGGGGAGGGGCGTCGGAAATGTGATAGGTGGAAAGAGGTCAAGGTGAGGGTGATAGGTCAGACTGGGGTGGGGGCGGAGAGGTCGGGAAGAAGATCTCAGGTTAGGAAGGCGGTGCTGAATTTGATGGATTTGACTGAGACAGGGTGGGGGGAGGGGAAATAAGGAAACTGGTGAAATCCGAGTTCATCCCTTGTGGTTGGAGGGTTCCTAGCCGGAAGATGAGGCGTTCTTCCTCCAACCGTCTAGAGAACTCATATGACTGTATCCAGCAGAGTGCACACCCTGGATGGTCCACCCACACATTGGTTTGGAATTGTTAAATTTTTTAGCAACATCAACAAATCTATACAGGTCGTGGAATGGACAACACCTGGTTATATCGATTTTGAAGCTTAATGGCTCAGTTTGCCTTTATGGGGATTTCAAACAAATGGTAAACCACTTTTTGCAGTTGTACAATACCCAATTGCTCGCATAGAGGACTTATAGGTAAAACTGGTGGGGGGGAGGGCTGTCCTTCAAAAAGCTGGACATGAGCCTAGCGTACTTGCAATTGTGATTGGCTGAGGATTCCCAGAAATATGCTACAATTAATACCCATAAAGGTCTGTACCAATCTATGAGACTGCCTGTTGGGGTATGATCTGTCTGTGTCTTTTTCCAGTGGACAATGGAGAACATTTTACAAATCTACCCCAGGTCACCATTTAGCTTAATGATGTGCTAATAATCAGAACGACCAATAAAGAGCATTTAGAGAACTTGGACACAGAGATTAAACAAGGCAGGGGGATACCTTGGGAGGGAAAAATGTGTGTTCCAGACACCCCAAGTAACTTACCTGGGCTACAGAATTGTCAAGATCAGGTTGCACCCATTGAAAGATAAAGTGAGGGCGATCAAAGGTGCCCTGGCCCCCATGCCTGTCCTGGAACTGAGGTCTTTCCTTGGGTTGGTGAATTATTACAAAAAATTCATAAGTAACCTGCCCTCCATCCTGGCACCCTTACATTTACTATAGAAAAAGGGTCAGCCTTGGAAATTGGCTTGTAGCCAAGATGTAGCCTTTAGAGAAGCGAAGAAGCAGCTATAGTTGTCTAAGGTGTTGGCACACTACAATCTCAAGCGAGAGGTGGTGCTGACCTGCGATGCCTCTTGGTGCAGTATTGATGTTGCGTTTGCTCACCGGTGGCCTAGCAGAGAGGGATGCCTGATTCCATATACTACCCGGACTTTGGCTGTTGCCGATCAAAGATATGCCCAGATAGAGAAGAAAGGTTTGGCAGTCATCTTTGGTATGAGAAATTTCCACCACTACCTTTACAGGTATAAATTTGCAATAGTAATGGATCACAAACCCTTGCTAGAGCTACTTAAAGAAGACAGGACCATGCCATCCATAACTTCAGGTCGATTTCAGCGGTGGGCTCTTATTCTGGCAAATTGGAATGCCATCCAGGAGGCCAAGTGGCAAATGTGAATGCCTTGAGTTGCCTCTCACGGGCAGTTGTGCCATCACTAGAACAGTCCATTTTAGGTTTAAACTTTCTTGACACGCTTCTAGTCACCGCTGACAATATTAGACAGTGGACAGAGAAGGATCTTATCCTGTCAAAACTGAAACAGCTGGCCGTGATGGAGTAACAAAAAGGCCAACACAACAGAATCGAAACCTTTCTGGACTCAGCAAAATCAGATCACCATAGGGGATCGTATATTATTATGGGGAGCAAGAACGATTGTTCTGAGCAAAGGTCACATCCAGATACTGGTGGAACTCCACCAGGGTCATACCAGGGTTTTGAAAATGAAGATGTTGGTGAGAAGTTACGTCTGGTGGCCAGGATTGGATACCGATATAGCCGTGTTGTTGGGGCAGTGCCCAGAGTACCAACAAGGTCAAATATTACTGCCAGCGGCTTTCCCCCATATTCGTGAAATACCCAGTAAACCCTCAACTCGATTTTACATCATGGGGTCTTTATTTTTAGTCATTGGGGATGCCCATTCAAAGTTTTTGGACATGCACAGAGTTCATCTGTCAAACAAGGGATGACAGTTGAAAGGTTCACAGCATCTTTTGCATTACACGGACTCCCACAGGTTTTGGTCACAGACAACAGATCATCATTTACCAGCAGCAAATTTGATTATTTCCTAAAGTCAAATAGCATTTAATATGTCAGAACAACTCCATACCATTCATCATTCAATGGTCTCGGGGAAAGAGTAGTCCAAACTTTGAAAGCAGGCTTAAAGAAACAGTGTGTTGCTGGAAAAGTGCAGCAGGTCAGGCAGCATCCAAGGGGCAGGAGAATCAACGTTTCGGGCATGAACCCTCCTTCCTGAAGAAGGGCCCATGCCCGAAACGTCGGTTCTCCTGCTCCTTGGATGCTGCCTAACCTGCGCTTTTCCAGCAACACATTTTCAGCTCTGATCTCTAGCATCTGCAGTCCTCACTTTCTCCTTAAAGAAACAGTGAACAGCTTCACTCGATACTAAACTGGCCTGGTTCCTGTTTGTATTAAAGGATCACCCCTCACACGATGACATCGCCAGCAGAGTTGTTAATGGGGAGAAGACTTTGCACCAGCTTAAATCTGATCTTCCCAGAACTTGTGATGGTTGGCAGGAGGGTGAAATGGCATCAGGAATGCCAATGCCAGACATGAGACTCCTGTAAGAGAGAACGTTTACTTCAAGGAATGAATGTTGGTTTCAAAACCACAGGAATGGCCCTGCTTGGGTAAAAGGCATAGTCATGATGAGGTCAGGTCCTGTGATGCACAAAGTTTGGGTAGAGGAGAGGCGGTCCTGAACAAGCATGCAGACCACATGAAAGCTGCAATCTTGCAAACAAGGCAGGAGTAAAACATACCCAGCAAGGCTGTCAGAACCCCATGAGTTCTCCCCATCCAGATCACAATAAAGGGCAAGATGGACGTGGCAGATGTATGGACCCACATCCCAGGACTTAGAGGGGGATGGATGTAATGTTTGGAATGAGGTCAACCAGGTGGACCTCATAGAATATGAATTCCCTAATTGGACCTGTTAACCTGGCTGACAGATATAAACAGGAATGTCAGGGGTTCTGCTCACTCAAGGAGCCGACTGTGAGCTAGCTAGGTCAGTGTCATGTACTGTGCACATGCCAATAAAGGGTGACTTGGTGATGGGATACCAGTTTTCGTGGAGTTATTTCAGTGGGCAAATTGAACACACATCACTATACAAGATGAAGTAACATCCCAGAACGAGGTGTAAAACAGGAAATGGAAGAAGAGGGAGGAGCCTGAGAAAATTACAATCACCAGGAAAATGACAAGTCCCCAGATTAGAATGGACTCCATCCTAAGATTTTGGCTAGTGAGATAGTTTTGGCATTGGTTCAGTTTCCTCACTTCCCTTCCCCCCACCTTGTCTCAGTCCCAACCCTCGAACTCAGCACCACCTTCCTAACCTGCAATCTTCTTCCTGACCTCTCCGCCCCCACCCCCTCTCCGGCCTATCACCCTCACCATAACCTCCCTCCACCTATCGCATTTCCAACACCCCTCCCCAAGTCCCTCCTCCCTACCTTTTATCTTAGCCTGCTTGGCACACTCTCCTCATTCCTGAAGAAGGGCTCATGCCCGAAACGTTGATTCTCCTGCTCCTTGGATGCTGCCTGACCTGCTGCGCTTTTCCAGCTCTGATCTCCAGCATCTGCAGTCCTCACTTTCTCCTTGGTTCTATTTTTCCCAATTTCCCTGGATTCTGAATAATTTCCATTACATTGGGCATTAGCAGATATGATAGAAGGCAGGAAACTACAGGCCAGTTAGATTAACACCTGTCATGATATATATTTTAGAAGCTATTAAAAACCAAGATAACCCGGTAGAGTCAGCATAGTTTTGTGAAATCAAGTTTAACAACTTCATTGGAGATTTAGTCAAAAATAAATGTGCTATAGATAAAGGAGAATTGGTGGATGTACTATACTTTGATTTCCAAATGATATTTGATAAGTTACCATGCCATATCAAAGTTAAAACTCACACAACACCAGATTATAGTCCAACAGGTTTATTTGGAAGCACTAATTTACGGAGTTCTGCTCCTTCATCAGGTGGTTATGGAGTATAAGATCATGATCACAGAATTTATAGCCAAAGGAGTCCAGTATCGTGGAGATGTGATACATTAAACAATTTTAGATGAAATCTTTCATATTTTAGAATTAGGTTTATGGGGTGAATTTGTTTTTGCAGAATTACAATTTATTTTGCTCAAATATTGCATGAATCCATATAAAACTCTGTAAAACTGTGCAGAGGGCTTGTCAGTCTGACTCAACACTGAGACACAGACAGACTTCACACCTATTGTTAGAAAAGCTGAACTATCTTGAGAATGATTCGGAGATGCCGGTGTTGGACTGGGGTGTGCAAAGTTAAAAATCACACAACACCAGGTTATAATCCAACAGGTTTAATTGGAAGCACACTAGCTTTCGGAGCGACGCTCCTTCATCAGGTGATTGTGGAGGGCTCGATCGTAACACAAAATTTGTAGCAAAAATTTGCAGTGTGATGTAACTGAAATTATACATTGAAGAATTGATTGTCTGTTAAGCCTTTCATCTGTTAGAATACAGTGATAGTTTCACTTCTTTCATGTATAAATCACAAAACCCTTTTTTTTTAAAGTTGCATTCTCGGGTTAGCTGTTAACAATGGTGATAGCTAGACAATATGTTGAAGGTGTTAGCCCCCTGTGTTCTCTGTCTATGACCTGATGTTTAGATTGATTCCAATCTAAAAAGTGAAATAACAGAGTTTTACATAAATTCATGCAGTTTTTGAGCTCAGAGTTCGACATGTGGTTTTTGAGCAAAGTGCAATGCAACTCTGAAAGTACCAAAAAAATTCACCACACACAATATATATGTGTGCATGTGGGTCTTTGTCTGTGTGTGTGTCTGTCTGGGGTGGGGGTTGTGAGTGTGAGAAAGTGTGTGTGTGTGTGTGTGTTTAGTGAGTGCAGAGTGTCTTAAGTCTGTGAGGGGGTGCATGTGTGGGAGTCTGTGTGTCTATAAGGGTGTGTGTGGGTGTCTGTGTGCGCATCTGTGTGTATCTATGTCCGTGTGCATGTGAGAGTGTGTGTGTGTGTAGTGCAATGGTGATCACCTGTAATGTGACATGAACCCAAGGTCCCGGTTGAGGCCCTCCCTATGGGTACCGAAATTAGCTATCAGTCTCTGCTCAGCCACTTTCCTCTGCTGCCTGTCCCGAAGTCCACCTTGGAGGATGGTCACCCGAAGGTCCGAGGCTGAATGTCCTGGACCACTGAAGTGTTCCCCAACTGGGAGGGAACCCTCCTGTCTGTTGATTGTTGTGCGGTGCCCATTCATCCGTTGTCGTAACCTTTGCTCAGTTTCCCCAATGTACCATGCCTCTGGGCATCCCTGCCTGCAACGTATAAGATAGACAATGTTGGCTGAGTCACATGAGTACCTGCCATGTACACGGTGGGAGGTGTTCCCACGCGTAATAGTGGTATCTATGTCCACAATCTGACACGTTTTGCAGCGTCCACCATGAAAGGGTTGTATGGAGTTGTCCTGAGAGCCGGGCAGTTTGCTACGAACAATGATCTGTTTGAGGTTTGGCGGTTGTTTAAAGGCAAGTAGTGGAGGTGTGGGGAAGGTCTTGGTGAGGTGCTCATCTTCATTGATAATGTGTTGCAGGTCACGAAGAACATGGCGTAATTTTTCAGCCCCTGGGAAGTACTGAACAACAAAGGGTACCCTGTCAATTGCAGCCCGTGTCACACAGATAACGGCTGAGATAAAGGAACAATTTTCATTCAGAGAGTGGTCAACATGACCATATACAGCTAGGGGGCCGAGTCAATAAAAATATTCCAGAGAGACTTCGATTAAATTTTACATATTGAAGGCATCAAGGAATATGGATAGAAAATGGGAATATGTTATTTTGATTGAAGATCAGCTAGGATCATATTGAATGGTGGATTAGGTTTGAAGGGCCTAATGGTTTCATTGCTTCTAAGAAATAGAGAGTAAACATGCATGTCTATCTTTCTGGCTGGGAAAATATAATTAATGGTGTGCCACAGTGTTCAATGCTGTGACCTCAACATTTTACAATTATAGATACGACTTGGAGACCAAAAGTATCGTTACTAAATTGCTAATGACATAGTTAGGAAAGTATGTTATTTAAAATTTAAGAGATAGCAGATCTATGAGATGTAGAGGGATCTAGGTGTACCAGTGCATAAATTGCAAAAACGTTAGTATGCAGGTAGAGTAAGTAATTCAAAGAGCTAATAGAATGCTATAGTTATGGCGAGTGAAATTGAACACAAAGTAGCAAAGTTATGCTTCGGTTATACAAGGTGCTGGTGAGATTGGACCTGAATTTCTATGGTCTCCTTGTTTAAGGAAGAATGCAAATGTGGTGTAAGCAATTCAAAGAAGGTCTTCTTGATTAAGACATGGATGAATGTGTTATCTTATGAGGAAGGGTTGGACAAGTTGGATTTGTATTTACTGGGATTTGAAAAGGTAAGAAGGGATTTGATTGAAAATGACAAGATCTTATGGGGTTTGACAGTTTAGATGTTTGCTTTTGCGGGGAATCTAAATTTAGGAGACACTATTTAAAAATAGAGTGTATCTCCTACCAACACGTTTGAGCAGGAAGACTGTACCAACTGATATCATCACTGTATACCTAGACCACACTGAGATGAAGCCCAGAAATAGAGCATCTATTGTTGCTGCCTCTTATTGGCTTATTGTTGCTGGCCACTGTCAGATGTCCTGCTAGCAATGCAGACACCATCCCATTGGGCACAACCTTTGCCATCTCACTGACTGGCCTACCTGCCTCTCACAGGACTGCAACTGCTGGTCTCTGAGCTCACTATCCTGTAATTACAAACTCTACAGTATTAGATGGCAATTCTGCATTTTACAAAGTGAGATTGTGCCACTGCAACACTATAGATTCAATAATACAAGTAATAATCATCTCCAAGGTCTGTAGTCACAGTGAGCAGTTTACTTATTGGCAATGAATACGCATTTATCAGGAGTGTGCCTCATTTAGTTGTGGTGGCAACAAATGCAGACTTAAATATGAGGAGTCATCCCAGATTAAACAATTTTTTTCTCTCTCAAAGAGTGGTGAGTCTTTGGAACACTTCCTCAAGAGCTATTTGGAAGCAAATTCTTTGAAAATTTTAAGATTGAGGTAGTAAGAAAGGGGGTGAAAAGTTATTGGGAATGGGTAGGAATGTGGAATTGAGGTTATAATCAGTGAGCTATGAATTTATTAAATGGCAGGCTTGCGAGGCCAAATAATCTACTTCTGCTCCTAACTCATATGTTCATATGATCGTTCCCTCTGCACTATTGCCTTACGGTACCTCACCACTCTTCCTGAACTGTGGGACCTCCCTTCTTAGGACAGCAAAGATCCTCCTCAGGCTACTTCCTGAAGTATTGACAATGTCCACTGCTAAGCTCTGGCATGGCAGTGAGTGATGAGACTGCTGATTATTCAGACTATTCCCCAAGAATGAGATTTGCTCCCAAAACTGTTGACCAATTTAGTCCATCTATCTTCAATATTGGCTGTGGTTGGACTTTGAAGGAGAAATTTGGCTTCCAGCTGATTTTCCTGTAACGCAGAAGTGAGCTGTCAATTCACCCCCCCCCCCCCCCCAATAAGTATCTGTCCATACACCTGTGCTCACTGCACTATGAACCAATGTGGGAAGCATGTCTAACAGTATAGAAGTGAGGGCAGTTGAATCATTGAGAAATATGTACACTTTTGTACCTAACTTTGTACTTATTTAAGTAACCTAACCAGACTGCTATGAGGTACAGACAAAGTGGAGACAAAAAACAACTGCAGATGCTGGAATCCAAGGTATTCAAGAAGGAGGCTGGAAGACCACAGCAAGCCAGGCAGCATCAGGAGGTGGAGAAGTCAACATTTCAGGTGTAACCCTTCTTCAGGACTGAGAGTGGGTGTAAGGGGAGCTGCAGATAAAGTAGGGGGAAAGGTTTTGGGTGGGAAGAAGGGCTGAGTGGTAAGATAAGGGTAGGTGAGCACAGGTAGAGCGTATGATCTGGTTGGTCGATGGAGGAATGAATCCGGTTGGTAGCTGGAAGGAAGGATTGGTCAGAGGACCGGAAGGGAGGAGGAAGGGCTGGAAAAGGAGTCAGGAGATGGAAAGGGAGGTTATTTGAAATTGGACAACTCAATGTTGAGTCCTCCGGAATGTATGTTGACCAGGTGGAAGATGAGGTGTTGTTCTTCCAATTTATGACCTAATTAGCTGTAGCAATGGAGGAGGCCAAGGATGGTCATGTCGGAAAGGGAATGGGAAGGGGAATTAAGATGAGCGGAGACTGGGATGCAGGTTATTCCTGCAGGCCTGCCTGAGATGCTTGGTGAAATGCCCTAAGTTTACGTCTGGTCTCACCGATGTAAAGAAGGCCACATCAGGAGCACTGGATAGAGTAAACTAGGTAGGAGGAGAGGCAGGTGAACCTCTGACTAACCTGGAAGGACTGTTTCAGGACCTGGATGGAGGTGATGGGGGGTAGTGTGTTGACAGGTTTTGCATCTTTTACAGTTTCAGGGGAAGGTACCTGGGGTTTGGGGCAGTTGATGGGGTGAGTGGCGCTAACCAAGGATTGGCAAAAGGAACGTTCCTTGTGGAAAGCAGAGAGGGGTGGGGAGGGGAAGTTGGAGTTGGCAAAAGTGTTTAAGGATTATGTATTGGTTTGGGGGACTCGTGGGGTAGTATGTGAGGGGGAGTGATTTAGGGCCATGCAGTGGGGAGTAGAGGAGGTCCAGTGGAGGGCTGTCTAGATGACAGAGGAGGGAAAAGCATGTTGTTCAAAATAGGTGAATATCTGGGATGCTTGGAAGTGGAATGTCTCCTCATCTGAGCAGATGCGATGGAGGCCAAGGAATTGGGAAAATGGAATGGAATTCTTGCAGGATACTGAATGGGAGGAGGTGTAGTCCAGGTAGTTATGGGAGTCTGTGAGTTTATAGTAAACGTTCATCTGTGGACTGTCACCGGAGATGGAAATGAAGAGGTCAAGAAAGAGGAAGGAGGTGTTCGAGGTAGACCAAGTGAACTTAAGGATGGGGTGGAAGTTGTGGGCGAAGTCAGTGAACTGCTCCAGTTCAGCCTGGGCGCAGAATGCAACACTGATGGAGTCATTGACATAATGGTGAAAGGGTTGGGGCACAGTGCCTGTGTAGGTACTGAAGAGGGACTGTTCAATGTGACCTTCCAGGCACTGCCAATTTTAATTGTCCTTCCCATTCCCTTTTCGAAATGACCATCCTTGGTATCCTCCATTGCCACAGCAAACTATACCGCAAATTGGAGGAACAGCACCTCATCTTCTGCGTGGACAGCCTACAACCCAGAATACTCAACACCGAGTTCTTCAATTTCAAATAACCTCCCTTCCCATCCCCTGACTCCCTTTCCAACCCCTCCCCTTCCCTTCCATTCCTCTGACTGATCCTTCCATCCAGCTACCAAATGGGTTAATTCCTCCTATTGATCAAACCATTTGTACCCTCTACCTGTCATTAACCCTATCATTAACTCACCACTCAGCCCTTCTCCCCATCCAAAACCCCCCTCCACCCCTCTCTTTATCTGCAGCTCCCCTTACACCCAATTCCAGTCCTGAAGAAGGGACTTGAAATATTGACTTTGCCACCTCCTGGTGCTGCCAGGTACTGAGCAGCCTCTGAGCAAATGGGCTGCCTACCTCATCATGAGTGTGTTTCCTGATTTGAATTGGAGACATGCATAAGCTCCTGACAGTGATTCCCCTCTTAGGTCTACCTGAAACACTGCAATGACCATTACATTTCTGTGGCCCATATAAACTACAGATAATTCATAAGTAACATCTCTTATTTATTTCATGTTTTTAAGGCTCTGTTAGCACAGTATACCACTTGATCTAGTTAACTCCAGCACAAGCTTAATTGAATTTGTAGATTTTGGCAAGAATATAGGTTTAAACTCTATACTCTGTGATCTGAACTTCTCCCGAAAAGAGGTATTGTCAGAGAATATAAGGTAACAGATTATCAACAGATGAAAGAAAACAATTTTTCTAAGGTTTTGAAAGGCAGCTGTCAGAACGAGGGTTCCACATGGACAGGAAGTTGAAACCTCCGGAACAGCAAGTAGCCAGGCACAAATGGTTAGTTTGGTTACATTGCCTATTTCCCAAACCCCACAAAAGATTTGCCTTTTTCCAGTCAGCACTGGACATAATACCACTTTGCCTGGCTGATAGTTGCAATGTTGGTGCCATCACTGCTTTGGACAGAACTCCTTTTGAATAAGAGCAGTTTGGCCCAGCAAAGATGGTTTCCTCAGCCTGGAGATTTCCTGAGCAGAAGGGCTGGGGCTGTGTCGGAGGCTGAGGGATGACCCCATAGAGGTTTATAAAATCATGAGGGGTGTGAATACGATAAATAGACAAAGTCTTTTCTTTGGGGCGGGAGAATCCAGAACTAGAGGGCCTGGTTTATGGTGAGAGGGGAAAGATATAAAAAGGACCTGAGGGGCAATATTTTCACGCAGAGGGTGGCATGTGTATGGAATGAGCTGCCAGAGGAAGTGGTGGAGGCTAGTACAATTGCTACATTTAAAAGGCATCTGGATGGATATATGAAGAGAAAGGGTTTAGAGGGATATGGGCTAAGTGCCAAGACTAGATTAGGTTGGGATATCTGGACAAGTTGGACCGAAGGGTCTGTTTCCATGCTATACATTTCTATGACTCTTTGACATAGCAGGATTTTAAGGGTGGCCAAATATGTGCTAACAGACTGTGACAACCTGGATCAAAGAGCTTCCAAAACTCCATATTTTGTTTTATTGCCATTCTCTCCAATTCACCATTGATGCCTGGTATAGTACGTGTATGGAAAACATGGCTATACTATGCACCCATGTTAATGTCTATGCCAGGGAAGGAACATAAAAATCAGAGACTCTTTTCTTTCAAATCCCTTTATTCTGTTTAGCTTTGAATGTTGGCACTGCTCTATCGTGACATTTGTTGTAATATTACTGATGTAATTCTCTTTTTTTTGTTATGCAGTTGTACCTACAATGAATTTCTGTAAGGGCAATAAAATGTATTAACATTAGTTATATATCATTTGACACCAAAAATTTTTAAGAAAGCTAAAAAATAATTTGCACATGAAACAGTAATTTTTATCACAGATATAATGTATACAGCTTTAATGATTGTCAGTTCAGAATAATTTTTATTCAGTTATGCAAATCTTCCTTTTTGAAATGCTTTTTTACTCTAATTTTTTTTCTTTTATCTCCCTCAACATTGTCAATCAACCACAAAGAAAAACTACATTAGAAAATAGAAAATCTATTTGCATGAAGTGCTCAGAATGACACTATCTGGCACTATTGATGATGAAAGGCTTTTGCCAAAACGTTGATTTTCCTACTCCTCGGATGCTGCCTGACCTGCTTTTCCAGCACCACACACTTGTCACTATCTGGTAATGCTCAGAATCTGAACTTGTTTGAAAATACCAGAATGTGATGTTGTCACTCCAAATAAAAGGTTGTATCTTGATACCATTGTGATCTGCGGCTCAGCACATTTATCAAATTTCCGCATCAGCATGATCTTCCCAATGTAGATAAAGCATGTCTAAAAATGATGAGAGGCAGAAATCAAGCAGAAAATAAATGGCAGTATTCTGTCTTCACTTTCTAGTGATCCAATGAAATTCATGGAGTTGTTTTTCACATGGTTTGCATAAGCCCTTCTGAACTTCCTATTAGTTTAATGGTATGCATAATGGTCACCTTTATATATTATATACACCATGTACTAAGGCACTAAAAATATCAGAGAATAACAAACTGGCAGAGTAAAGACAAAATGTTACTGATATTTTTTAAAGGAAGTGCAACAATTTGAATCAATTCACATATTAGTTGTCTTCCCACGGTTTTGCACATGAGGAGTTAAGGCCAAATGTGCTCTTCAAAGGATTGGAAAATAGAGGACAATCCTGTAGAACATTCAACTTCCATTTTAAAGGCACACAATCAATACACTTGACTGGGCAGGAGGGTACAAGCATTGAAACCACTACCTGCTGCTTCATTCCTGAGTGTCTGGGGCTGACAGGCTTGCTGGGTGGCATCCTAGCTGGCAGATAAAAACAATGACTGCAGATGCTGGAAACCAGATTCTAGATTAGTGGTGCTGGAAGAGCACAGCAGTTCAGGCAGCATCCGAGGAGCAGTAAAACCGATGTTTCGGGCAAAAGCCCTTCATCAGGAATCCAAGGAGCAGTAAAATCGATGTTTCGGGCAAAAGCCCTTCATCCTGGCAACCAGCTGAAGGCTTTAATTGAATAATTAATACCTAATTAAGCCCTTGTTCTGTCCTTTTTGTTATTCAACCAGCAATAAGCAGATGATCTACTTGTGGGGAATCCGACAAGCAAACCCTTTATGCAGCTTTCTCTCTGGGTCCCTTAGTCAACAGTATACAATGTTTGATTGAGAGGCCTGGCATTAGGGAGGGAGTCTGCAGATATTAGCCTACTGTTGAATCCCTCCACGTTTTTTCTTCGATTCTTCCTCAAGGCTTCCACCCATCCCACTGTCAGCATTCTCCAAGGAACCCACAATAAACTTTGGAGAAGACCCAAGTGTAATACCAGCAGGGACTACCCTCCCAGTGGCATTGCCAGCAATGGAGCAATTGACTGTCAGTTATCAATGGGCGGCACAGTGGTTAGCACTGCTGCCTCACATCGCCAGAGACCCGGGTTCAATTCCGGCCTCAGACTGTGAGGAGTTTGCACATTCTCCCCGTGTCTGTGTGGGTTTGCTCCGGTTTCCTCACACAATCCAAAATAAAATGTGCAGGTCAGGTGAATTGGCCATGCTAAATTGCCTGTAGTGTTAGGTGCAGGGGTAAACATAAGGGAATGGGTCTGGGTGGGAGCGGGTCGGTGTGGACTTGTTAGGCCGAAGGGCCTGTTTCCACACTGTAAGTAATCTATCAGGAGCAGGGCTTCCATTTCCATTTGGGAAGTCCTGCATTTATAACCTATGGGGCTAGGGATCTCCTTGGCAGAATTCTTGCTGACAATTAAGTCCATGTGGTTCCACAGAGTGCATAAGGATGGAGTCGCTTTTGGTTAAAGACAAAATTCTGTGGATGCTAGAAAACCGAAACATAGACAGAGAATACTGGAGAAACTCAAAAGGACTAGCAGCATCAATGGAGAGAGAACCAGAGTTAGCAATTCAAATGTGTTTGTTAACTCTGTTCTCTCTCTCCACAGATGCAACCAGACCTCCTGAGTTTATCTACCATCCTCTTGTATTTGTGTCACTTCTGCTGGCTGACATCAGGAATACAACTGCCTCCATTTATTTCTGCTTTATGTCCATGTTCATAATGGAATCAACTTACGTAAACCTGTTATGTTACACCCTCATGTTCAATGTGTAAATCCACCTAATAGGCCTCATTTCTCCTTTTGGTGCCCTTTTTGTAATTATATCCCTAAGGAGGACTTCTGAATTCCTTTTTATGTTAGCCTGTTTCTTCTGATATTTCATTTTTCATTTCCCCTTTGACCTTTCTATATTCAGCCTGGTTCTTGTTTTGATTATAAACATGACATCTATAATTCATGCCCTTTTCCTATTTTGTTCTACTCTCTACATCCTTAATTATATTTTTTTATATTTATGGGACACATGTATCTCTAGCAAAGCTCACTCCTCTTGAGGAGATGATAGTGAATTGCCTTCATAACCGCATAGTTCTTGATGTAGAACCACAGTGTTGAGAAGGGAGATTCAGGATTTTGACTCGGCAATAACAAAGGAAGGAAGTGTAATTTCAGATCAAGGTGGTATCTGATTTAGAGGGGCTTTGGAGGTGGTGGTGCCTCTATGAATGTGAGCCTTTGTTCTTCTACATGATAGAAACCATTGGTTTGCGTATTATAGACACTGTTGTCATTTTGTCAACGGTAATGGCAGTGAGTATTGAAGATGTTGGATGGGTTGCCAGTCAAGCAGGATTATTTGTTCTTGATGTCATGATGTTTCTTAACATTGTTGGAGCTGCATCCATCCAAGCAAGTAGTTCTATCACATTCCTGAATTGCATTTTGTAGACAGTAGACAAACGTTGGAAACAGGAGATAAATTACATGTTGCAGAATAGCCTCTGATGATCTCGTAGACATAGCATTTCTATGATTCATGTCATTCAGTTTCTGGTTAATGGTAACCCACAGGATGTTGATAGTACGAGATACAGTAATGATGATGCCATTGAATATAGCTACATTCTTTCTTATTGATCATTGCCTAGCATGTACATAGTGTGTATTACTTGCTACTGATCAACCCAAGTCTATGTATTTTCTAGGTCTTGTTGCATTTGGACATGCGCTACCTCAGTATTGGAGGATTCATGAATGGTGCTGAACATTGTGCAATCATCACTACATATCCCACTTCTCATCTTACACTGGAGGGAAGGCCATTGATGTAGCAGGTGAAAATGGTTGGGCAGATGACACTACCCCAAAGAACTCCTGAAACTGATTGACCTTCAGAAACCATAACCATCTTCCTTTGTGCTAGATATAGCTCTTAATCAATAAAGTTTTCCCTCTGATTTTCAGCTTCACAAAACTGGAGCCAATGTGTTGTTGGAAAAACGCAGCAGGTCAGGCATTGTAGAGGGAGGAAGAGAGCTTCTTCAAGGAAGGCATCCTTGCAAGAGGATTCGCAGTGGGTTAAAATCTTCTAGGAGACAGTAGGTTAAAATCTTCTAGGATTCTCCTACTGCAAATCCTCTTGCAAGGATGCCTTCCTTGAAGAAGCTCTCTTCCTCCCTCTACAATGCCTGACCTGCTGCGCTTTTCCAGCAATACATTTTCAGCTCTGATCTCCAGCATCTGCAGTCCTCACTTATTCCAGTTTTGTGAAGGCTACTTGCTGCCATACTCAGTCTAATGCCGTATAGATATCAAGGGTAATCAGCCTCACCTCACTTCTGGAGTTCAGTTGTTTTTATCATGTTAGGACCAAGGCTGTAATGAGTCTAGGAGCTATGTGGCCTTTTCAGAATCCAAACTGAGCATCAGTGCGCAGGTTATTGCTGAACAAGTGCTACTTGATAGCATTGTTGTCAATCCCTTCCATCACTTTGCATTTAAGTGAACATGGACTAATAGATTAGTAATTAGCCAGGTTGATTTTTCCTGCTTTTTATGGACAGGACACAGTTAGGCACTCTTTCTTGTTACCTGGTACATGTCAATGTTGTAGTTGTACAGGAACAGCTTGTCTAAGGATGCAGCTGGTTGTGGAGCACCCTCTTCAGTACTATTGTCAGAATGATGTTAAAGCCCATAATGATTTCAGTATCCCTTACATCACTTGGACTGAAACAAATGGCTGAAGACTGTGATACTGGGGATTCTCAAAAGGAAGCCACGATAGGCATCCACTTAGCACTTCTGCTGAAGATGGGTGCAAATACTTCAGCCTTGCTTATTGCACTGCGGTTCTGAGCTTCCTGGCATTGAGGATAGTGATATTTGTGGAGCCTCCTCATCCTGTTAGTTGCTGAATGGTCCATTACCATTCACAGCTGAATGTGGTAATACTGCAGAGCTTAAGTCTGATCCACTGACTGTGAGATCACTTAGCCCCTTCTATTGCATGTTGCACGCCAGTGGAACAGGACATACCAGGATTGATGATGGTGATATTTTAATATTGACTGTAAGGTATGATTCCATGATGTTAGAAGTGTTTTGCAGGGTCAGTAGAGCTGGGCTTGCCTTTGTCATTTCTTAGACCTAAGTTACTGCCATGAGATATGTCGGTTTTGTTCCTTTTCTTAGATGTCATAGATGTTTGATACAACTGACTTTGCTGCAGCATTTCACATGAGGACATTTATGAGTCAACTGAATTGCTTGGATCTGGACTCACATATGTGCCAGACCAGGTAAGGATAGCAGGTCTCCTTCACTTAAGGTCATTCACAAACCAGATGAATTTTTACAACAATTGAGTGTATTGTCATAGCTGTGGTTTGATTGTAGCCTATGTTTCCATGCATTAGTCTCGGCATCTGGATTACTAACCTAGTGACAGTACGACCATGCAGCTACCTCCATTGTGTGTTCTACCTACCACCCCTTATTTAGAATGTACCTGAATTCTTCCTGAATCACCATCTTTTAAAAGGCATCCTAGTTCTGTCTACAATTTTGACTGACAATCTTTGATTCCAATTTACATGTGTGTAAGTTGTTCTCACACTTGCACAATAAGTTATTTTTTATTCTGGATTACTTATTGTCCTTCCACTGCTAACCAAAACCTTATGATACAATGATTATAGTCACCTAAATGTTACCTTCCTGACATTTGTTTCAAATACTAATTAGTGCTTTTTTTAATGGTGTGTAGGGTATTCGGCTTGTTCCAGGACCTGGACTATTTCTGTAACTACACCCAGCAAGAGAGTGAATGCAACTGGTAATGATGTCACTTGGGAAATGCTACTCAAGAATATCACTTCTGCAGGCTATATGGTAGTAGAAATCTTGCTGGCATTTTGGGGAATTATTGGGCAGATGTCCAGACAGTAATACTCCATCATGGATCATCTCTTGTTATCTATCATGCAGCTCATCTGCCAACACCAAATGGATGATTTTAAGAAAATGGCGAACCTAATCAATCTCTGTCACTTATTTTAAATAGGTCTGCATGTAGCAAACCATATAATCACAAAACTTGCTGTATTAAGAAATGCTAATGTAGTTTTCAGTGCTTTTACTGTACACAAAGATTGATACTGACTTAAAGTGACATTAAAAGTAACAAAGTTCTTGAATAAAAGAAAAATACAGCAGATGCTGGAAATATGAAACAAACATATGGAGAAACGCAGCACGTCTGACAGCATCTGTGAAGAGAAGAACAGAGTTAATATTTCAAATCTGGTCAGCCCCTTCTTAATTTTTATACTTCTGAAGAACAGTTATGCCGGATTGAAAAGGTTAACTCTGTCTCTTTCTCTCATTCTCTCTCCACAAATGCAGCTAGACATATTGAGTTCCTCCAGCATTCTCTGTGTTTGTAGCCAATTTGTCAATGTGCTGCCACGAGGAAGGTAAGTACATCAAAACAGCTCATTGCAGTCAGTGCTAAAAATATTTCATTAACAGTGTGTAAGGTCAATGAACATGGGTACATCACAATTTGGTTTATGTAGAACAATCTGAATCCAAGATATGGTAAAAAACACAAAGTCACAATCAATAAAAATAGCAACGTTTTTGTTTGAGCTCCAAATTGCTGCTGCTTGCGAAAGGTGCCTGCATGTTTGTTCGTTAATTTCATTATGATGTATATCTGAATGGCAAGCAAAACACAGATTGTCGATAGTACAATAGCGCCAGAAAGATGGTTTACAAATTTCACAAATTCTTTTGCAATTTCAGCCTGGAACTGAAAACATTGCTTTTGGTTATAGTTCTTTGAAGTACCATAGAAACCCAGAAACAGTGGGAAAACAGCAAAAAACACCAATGTCCAGACGACCAGGCTCACAGCGCCAGCATGCCAAGGTTGATAAAACTCCATTGTCTTCTTTTCTCGAAAGAAACTAATCATTCTGATGACAACTATGGACACATAGAACACGAAGCACAGGTACATGTGAGCATGAATCATTGCACTCACCAGCCTACAAAGCATTTCACCAAACTTCCATTCAGCAAGAACGTAATAAGAGATGCGGAAAGGCACAGTTAGGAGAAAGAATGTGTGCATCAATATCAGATTGACCATGGCAGTGGATGTCACAGATTTGCTGTCGGTTTTTATTTTCCACGTCATGATGATGGCACCAGTAGAACCTCCCACGAGCACAAGGGTGTAAATTGCTATTAAAGCTGCATTATAGGTGGATCCAAGTGGATCACAAGAGGATGAGCCATTGGATGTTGAATTGCTGGTTGTGAATGATCCTGTTGAGAATACTGTGTTACTCATTGCTGACATGTTCATTTTTTTCTCTAAATCCTCGAAGAGAAAAAAAAGCTTTACTAACAACTGAAAACAAGAAGAAAACTATCAGCAAAAATGCTCAGCAAGTTATTTATACATCTTTAGAAGTCATGTAGAAGTGAAACCTTGAAATAATTTGGTGCTGTGTCTAACAGACATTAAGACGTTATAATTACTGTCAGAACCTGCACAACTCTAAAATTCACTGTCTGACTAGTTTATTAGTGCAGTAAACTGCAAAACATGAACACTAATTCTGTATGGTTGTAGGTAACTACTAAGTATGGGGCCAAATAGAAGTCCTCACTGTAACATCTGATCATGGCCGAAGCATAGAAAAATGCAGGTAGCAAGAATCTCGATAAGTTTTGTATAAGGTAATGGTTCTGAAGGGGTTTATGTTCATGTTATGTTGTGTCCATCTATTTTACTGATGTCACACACAACCTGTGTGCATAGATAAAGAATTCTGTGCAGTTTTAGGTGGGATCAGATGTATCTGTACCAGCTCCCTAAATGTCCTAGTAGTTACACTGGGCCACAAGTAGTTCGACTTAATGTTGTCTGCAACAAACTATCTTGCGATCTGAGAATAATGCCTCCTGTACAAATACTATATGCTGGTATATCCTCTACCACTAATCACTGCATAGACCCAAGATAAAGCAAATATTTGTTGAGGCAGCAAACTACCTGAAAAAAAAACTCCCACCCAATAAGTTAGAGATAAAAAATACCATAAGAAGCCAACAATGGTCATCTAGGAAGTACAACATAAATAACTGCTAACAGGCTCCTTATATCTTCAAAATCTGATGGACTCACGCCAGCATGGTAGGTACAACCCAAGCAGATGTTTTTTCTTCCTTTAAACATTTATAGTAATTTGCGTAAAATTGAGAACATTTCCACTGTCTTTATGTAGCATGTGCTCCCCCTAGTGTTGCAGGATAAATAAATACTACCCTGTTTTTAAAGTCTTAAAACAAACAAAACGATTGAAAATTTATAAATAATTAAGATTAAGATAGCATAAAGGGTCAAAGAATAAAGCTACAATAACAAAAGGGAATTTCAAAAAACATTTTCCATTAATGCCAATTCGGCTGGGTAAATGCAATATTTTTAGTGATTTGTTTCTGATTAAAAAATTTATTTCTCTCTATAAACTAAAATAGAATCTACAACTAATACTGCATTAAGTTAATAAGCTAAAATGTGTAATTTAGAATCATCTAAAATAAACCAAGTGATTTAATTTGTTACAACTTCTATTCAGTAAATACATAAAATAAGGTTGTATCGAGATGATAGTGCAAAAGCTTGGTATAAATTCATGGAATTAATCTTAGGCAATCACACCTGTAATGGAATGCCTGCAGGAGAATGTCAGCTCAGAATTGTTGAGCTGGAGCTTGAGGTGTAGACTTTGTGGGTCATCAGGAAGAGGGAAGAGTTGCAACACACTGATCCAGGAGGCAGTCACACCCTTTAGCCTGAGTAATAGTGCAGCCGTATCTGTTCATGAGGTGAAGAAACGTTAACTCTATTTCTCTCTCCAAAAATGTTGCCAGAACTGCTCAGATTTTCCGGCATTTTCTGTGTTTGTTTTAGCATTTAATGTCAGCTCATCAAAATTGCCTTTTTTTGTAGTACCTGCCTCATTAAATTAAAATCTGCCCTTTTAAATGCTTAGTGTGTAGCTGGCCTCATCCTAACTTTCGCATGTTCAAGCAAAATGCCATTTTAAAGGAATGCATCTGCTTTAAAGGGTGACAGTATGTTAATAGGCCCTTTGAAGTACACAACTTGACCTGCAGGCACAGCTTACTTCAGGCACAAGTATCAGCCCCCACCCCAATACCACCTCAGGGCAAAGAGGAGTTATGGCAATCAGTTACTCATTTCTCATCAGTTTCAAATGCCATTCACAGATATCAATTGATGATAGATTCTCTCAGATGAACTGTAACTGTCAGCTGAAAAGCATTCTACACAGAAGACATTTCACCTGCTGTGTAATTCAGGATTAAAGGGAGTGTAAAATTACATATCACTAATCCACAATATCTTGTGTTGGATAAGAATTGCTATTCCCTCATCAACACTGGGGCTAAATTCTGAAACTTCTTATCCACTGCGGGAGTTCTATACATTAGACTTAAAAAATGCAAATGCACGTGTGAAAATTCAAGCGTGCTTTCTATGTCTAACCTTCTCATTAATTCTTATTTCCTGTTCAAAAGCACATTACAATTTAGAAAAGTCAGATTGTCAACATAGAAGTCATCCTTTGAAGCCTTGAAAAATCCTTCCACAAATGGACGTTGGATTATTCAGTGAATATAAAAGTAAAGCAATATGTGGGTTTGATTTTCTGAGGTTGCAAAGAAAAATAGAATTTTCCATCTTATTAGATTTTATTAAACTTGTTCCAAGCTTGAGATTTTTTTTGCTGTTAACATATCCTTCATCTTCAGAAAACGTATTTCAAGCTATCCCTAACCTTCTAATTCATCACATCTGCTATTTTCTGTTGTAATTTATCCTAAATAGACAATATTATCTACTTGTTCCAGTATGACAGATTCCATTTCAATCCGCACTCTAGTTTCTGCTGATGTATTCCTTCTAATTGCCAATGGTTTTGTTTTTTGGTGTTCACACTCAATCCATAGTCTAAATTTTTCATTTTTACTTAATCCTTGTCATTTGCCAAGTGAAGTCTGCTCTTTTTGGGTGAATCTATTCCCACAAACCTTTGTATCACAGGCTGCATCATTTACTGGAAAGTTTGCAATTAGTTATAAGGTATTGGTAAGTCAGGCATCCATTTGTATGGTAAAATATTGAGGCTCACTACTAATGAAAATATATTGATTCATGCTGAAAAGGTTAGGGGTTGGAATGAAGGTAGAGTTGACTTATATTTCAAGTAAATATAGAAATATGATTCTTGGAGCTGAAGAAACTGGGTCACCTTGCATGTTGGGTCAACTTATACACCACATGTAGAGGCACAAGAAACTTAACTTTTTAAAGAAACATTATTATATGTAAGTATTCAGAAAAGCTGACATACTTTTGGGATAAAAATTGTAGGCAATTATACACACCTGTTACAGCTGTACTCAATAGACAATAAACAATAGGTGCAGGAGTAGGCCATTCGGCCCTTCGAGCCAGCACCACCATTCATTATGATCATGGCTGATCATTCACAATCAGTATCCTGTTCCTGCCTTATCCCCATAACCCTTGATTCCACGTGATAGGGTTAGGGTTAGAATCAGAAGAGGTGTCCAAACATCTCCAATCAAGTAAAATCTAGAGGTTTAGACCGTGGGTTGAGAATGAACACCAAAACGACAAAAGCAATGGCAGTTAGAAGGATTGCACTGGATGAATCTAGAGTAAGGATTGAGCTGGAATGTGTCACACTGTTTACAAAGAGATAAGTTTGTCTAAACGATAATAGAAAATGTAGCTACTATGCAGAAATTATAAGTTAGACATAGAGAGAATTTTTTTGTGAAGATGAAGGATAAGTTAACAACAAAAACAACTCAAACTTGAAACAACATTAAAAAATAATTCTTACCTTGCTAAACCTCAGAAATCTGGACAACAAGTAAAGATACACTGAAGAAAATGGAAGCCTTTTGAAGTATAAATACTAAAATGAAAGCTAAGAAATCCATATATAAACAGTAAGATAAATGAAGAGCTATTTGATATTGTAAAAACAAAAAGAAGTGAATGCTGAGCCCCTTGCTGAGATATTTGTATAACTGATAACCATGGGTGAGGTGCCAGAAAACGGGAAGGTGGCCGATGCTGTGCTATTATTTAAGAAAGATGGTAAGGAAAAGACAGGGAGCTGTAGACCAGTGAGTCTGACATCAGTGCTAGTACATTATTGGAGGGGATTCTGAAGGATGGGATCTGCATGTATTGGAAAGCCAAGGACAGATTAGACTTAATCAACATGGCTTTGCATGTAGAAATTCGTGTCTCATGAACTTGATTGAATTTTTGAAGTGACAAAGAAGATTGATGAAGATAGGATGTGGATATTGTTTAAATGGACTTCAGTAAGGCATTCAAAAAAGCTTCACATGGGAGACTGGATAGCAAGGTTAGTTCATATGGATTACAGGGAGAACTAGCTATTTGGATATAAAATTTGCTTTAAGGAAGGAGGCAGAGAGTGATTGTGGAGGGTTGTTTTTCAGACTGGAGGCCTGTGACCAGTGGCGTGCTGCATGGATTGTGCTGGGCCCCTGCGTTTTGTCATTTATATAAATGATTTGGATGTGAATATAGGAGGAAAAGTTAGTAAATTTGTGGATGACACCAAAATTGGTGGTGTAGTGGACTGTGAAGAAGGCGGTCTCAGAGTACAACGGGACCTTGATCAGATAGGTTGATGGGCCAAGGAACAGCAGATGGAGTTTAATTTAGATAAATGTGAGGTGTTGCATTTTGGTAAGGTATGTCAGGGCAGAACTTATACACTTAATGATAAGGTCCTGGGAAGTGTTGCTGATCAAAGAGACCTTGGAGTGCAACTTCGCAGTTCTTTAAAAGTGGAGTTGCAGGTAGATAGGATAGTGAAGAAGACATTTGGTACGCTTCCCTTTTTTGGTTAGTGCATTGAGTATAGGAGTTGGGATATCATGTTGCAGTTGTACAGGATATTGGTTAGGCCACTATTGGAATAGTGCGTGCAATTCTGGCCTCCCTCCAATAGGAAAGAGGTTGTTAAACTTGAAAAGATGCAGAAAAGATTTACAAGGATGTTGCCATGGTTGGAGAGTTTGAGCAAGGGATTGAATGGGCCGGGGCTATTTTCCCTGGAGTGATCGAGAGTGAGAGGTGATGTTATAGAGGTTTATAAAATAACGAGGGGCGGGATAAGATGGATAGCTAAGGTCTTTCTTCCAGGGTAGGGGAGCCCAAATTTAAAGGGCAAAGGCTTAAGATGAGAAGGTAAAGAGATAAAGGGGACCTAAGTGCACCTTTTTTCATACAGAGGGTTGTGCATGTATTAAATGAGCTGCCAGAAAAACTGGTGGAGTCTGATACAATTACAACATTTAAAAGGCATCTGGATAGGTACATGAATAGGAAGGGTTTCGAGGGATATGGGCCAAATGCTGGCAAATGGGACTAGATTAATTTAGGGTTTCTGATCGGCATAGCCGAGTTAGACCGAAGGGTCTGTGCCGTACACGTCTACAACTCTACAAGCTCTAAACAGTGACAACTCGGAAAGAAAGCGTCAGTATTTTGGTCAGAGCTGAAAAGTTAGAGAGATGTGTTTATATCAGCATAGGTGGAAATACAGATGTCAGAAAGTGGTTGCAGATGAACTACAGATCTGAGAGGTTGGTGCAAAAAACATGAGCGGAGCATATCATGATAGCATACCTCCTGGCAGAGGTGATTAAAAACAACAGTATGTTTTGTGCAAATAGAAATTTAATCTCTGAATTGCACACATATATTCAAAAGGTTGGCTTACCTTAAGACCTGGAATCAGAGCTCTGTTTCTCAAAGCTGACCAAATGAAAGAAAATAAGTCAACAGTTGAAACAGGAAGAGATTTCTTCTGTCAAGTTTGGAGGAAATAAATAATCTAAAAATGTGCATTGGTTTTAACACATGCCAAAATGCCTATTTTTACCTCAGCAGAGAAGAAAGAGTTCTTAAAAACATGATGCTAAGTTTTAACAGTTCTTACAGCAATAAATGTTCAGAGATATGCAAGTACATATTGAAGTATAATACACTACTGCAAGTGTTTCTAGAAGAAAAAAAACTTCTTACACAAACTTTGTTTCTAATTTGCAGTTATGATTTTTGACAGAATTGAAATCCTTACCTCAGTTACACCCCCTGGGGTCCCATTAGGTCAGACTGAATTTGAAGCATTCCTGGGCTACTGTTCCAATCCCTAAAAAAAACTATAATTTTCCTAGTGGATTATTCAGCAATTGGCACTGATCCCCATTTACAATTGAAGTTGTTACCATATGTAGACCCTAACTTTCAAAAATCTGCCAAAAACAATGGTTAACTTATGTGCTAAGAATAAAGGTGAACCATTGGTGTGAAATGTCACCTTCTTTGTTAGCCATTATGTCGAGGAGCTGGTGTTGAACTGGGGTGTACAAAGTTAAAAATCACACACCACCAGGTTATAGTCCAACAGATTATTTGGAAGCACTAGCTTTCGGAGCGCTGCTCTTTCTGAAGATGGTTGTGGAGTAGGACCATAAGACACAGAATGTATCACAAAAGATTACTGTGTCATGCAAGTAACATGATATATTTAACAAACCTCAATTGTTGTTAAGTCTTTCATCTTTTAGAATGGGTTACAGGTTCCGGTTTATTAATATGTAAATCCCAGAACTTCTTTTAAGTCACATTCTCAATATGAATTAAGGTTTTATAAAGAAAAAGGTGATGTCTCGGCTCAGACAGTCATCTCACCTGAGGATTGTTAGTGGCGAGCAATGGGTTGTGTGTAATAGCAGACTATGTGATAACAAGGCCTGGCGTTTGGGGGTTGGAGTAAGGACATGGGAAAGCTTAAGCCTTAAAGTTGTTAAACTCAATATTGAGTCTAGAAGACTGCACAGTCCCCAAGCGGAAAATGAGGTGCTGTTCTTCCAGCTTGCGCTGAGCTTCTCTGGAGCACTAAAGCGAACCCGAGACAGGGATGTTGGCCAGGGAACAGGGTGATGTGTTGAAGTTGCAAGCAACTGAAGGCTCAGGGTCTTTTTTGCCGACAGAACATAGGTATTCCACAAAGCAGTCACCCAGTCTATGCTTCATTTTCCCAATGTAGAGGAGATCACATTGTGTGCAGCAAATGCAGTAGATTAGATTGTGCGAAGTACCAGTAAAGCATAGCTTCACCTGGAAGGTGTGTTTGGGCCCTTTGATACTGAGGAGGGAGTAAATAAACAGACAGGCATTACACCTTTTGCAATTGCAGAAGAAGATGCTATGGCACTGTTGGAAGGAGGGTGTTGGGAATGAACAAAGAGTGGACCAGGGTGCCCCGGAGGGAGTAGTCCCTGCGGAAGGCTGACAAGGGAGGCTGACAAGGTTGAGGACTCCTTAAGAGGAGGCAGCTGGAGCCCGCAAATTGGAAACTCTGAAACTGATGTAAAGCGTCAAAGGAATTGTGGATGTAAGTAGGCAGGGACTGATCCAGGGAGAAAAGACTCAGTCAAGGTGGGAAGAGATAAGTTCTGTACAACAGGAACCGGCGTAAACAATGGGTCTTCCCGGACAGTCTTGTTTGTGGATTTTGCTTCTTGGATCTGAATAAATGGGAGTCTTCTCATACACAGTGTCAATTTAGGTGATATTTGTTGATCTACGTTTGAGTTGTTAGATTGATCCTACATCCCTTAAACCAATTAGAAATGATGCTCGTCACAACTAGGCTAGTCAGAATGTAATAACATAATTAATCATATTGTAGCTCAGAGAGAATTAATAAGCACCAGCTTTCAGTAGTCTAAGCATGCAGCAAGTTAGAAACTGGTTAGTTTGCTGTCTAATCGAAGCAGAAGACCCCTGAAGTTTTTGAGATAGATGGAGAGTTGATCACACATATAAAGCTAAAGAGAAAAGCAAGAGACATTGTTTACAAGATTACTTTTTAACCAATGTGCCTCTAATTATTTTTTCTACTGCACAGACCTCCAAGGTCCATGTGTAGCATGGCTTCTGAAACCACCAATGCTGGGAATGGATGCATGGAGCCACTGAACAGCTGCATGGGGGCTACGTTTAGAGAGAACATTTTTTTATAACTTAGTTAAAGTTTCCGGAGTTGTCTCAGCAGTCTGCCTCTGATTGCCTTAATTGTCAAAGTCTCAAATGAACAAATAAATATTTGGATTTGAGTTTATATTGTAAGCTATGACCTAACAATGACTTCATGTACCTCCCTGAATATTGCCATCAAATAAGGGTCAGGAAAGTGTCAAAACTGGAAACCCAGAATCTAACTAACCATATTTTTTTTTAAATACTAGAAGGAGACCAAGAGTGAAAGGTTTTTGTCATGCACTCATCAGGACTAGGATGCAAGAAAGGGACTTGAGAAAAATTGGACACCAGTGTATACAACACAAGATGCTACAAACTGACTGAGCTATCACTGGGATAGAGATGTAGCAAGAATAGTTAGCTGTTAATTTTAGTTCTCAGACCAGGCAGGCAGACTTTGAGTGGTAAGGACTTTTCTATGAGAATGCAGCAGAGATTGTCAGTCTCCATTACTAGTTTCTTTCCTCATGGAAAAAGATGCAAAGTCTGCAAATTTTTATTGCCCACATAAAACAGGGTCCAGTGTATTAATGTACATATAGCTTCTAGCATGCACAAATGCATCACCCTGACGAACCAACTGATGATCTTAAAATAATTTCGGATGTATTCCAACTTCTTGTCTCCTTTTGAAAATGTTTAAGTTCTAGCTACCAAGCAATTATTTATTTTAAAAATGAAATTGTCCAAAAACATGCAACACAAAAACAGAAAATCTTAGTCTCTCTCTCTCTCTCTAAGATTGTAAAGATCTCACAGCACTATGTTGTAAAAGAGCAGTAGAATTCCTTCCAATATTTATCCCTCAGTTAATAATACTAGAATCAAAAGGATTACTGGAGGATCATACAATTGCGACAATGCAAAAGAAGGCTATTCATCTAATCATACCTGCATTTGCAATTCAGAGGATCTTGCAGTGCAGCAATTGAATGCTGTAGTACAACAACAACTACACTTCAATGATACATAATTGGCTGTAAAGTATTTTGAAATGCCTGAAATTGCGTAATGTGTGCAAGTTCTCCTTTGTAAATAAATAGGCCGAGATCTCCTAGTCAGTGATAACAGTCCATATGCACTGGAATGAATTGTTAGAATTAGTTCCTCTGAAAAGCCACATTTTCTCTTCGACAAGCTGATCAATTTGAGAAGCAGATCTTTTATTATATGGAGCCTTAGAATTTTGGATGGGTGGTGGGACTAGATTGTTCCACTCAGGAAAAATAAACCATGACTAGATGCAATTTTCCCCAGAGGTTGACCATATTTGGAGGGTAGATTTGGGGCTGATTAGGGTCAACCGATATAGGACAAGAGGAGCATGTGTGCTATAACCAGGAGAAAAGGAATGGGTGGCTCCCATCTTTTTAACGCCCCTCCAGATTAATCATAGAAAACATGTTTTTTGTTTTAACACACAGATTTCACAAATTAGTCTCAATTAACCAGATCAAAAAATGATCAAGAGCCAATTCCAGTTGTTTAAATAAAGAGACAGTAGAGTTTTAATTCCTATTAAACTCAAGAAAGATAAGAAAATGCAACATAAAACATATACACACCCAACAAAATAATCTTAAGAGGAGACAGCAGTGGGTGCTCTGGAAGCAAGGAGGATGTCTATTCAGACAGAAAGATTGAAGTTCTTGAGGTTTAAAGTTTTTAAGTGTCACTGAGCTACAGAATCCCAACAGTTTGGCTGCTGACCCATTTTCTTGGGAGTGGTGAAGCTTTCAGCTACAGTTCTTTCTGCTATAACCTGATAGTTACATTCTTGTGCGACCTCGCACAATAAATATTACAGGGGTTGGGGAAGACCACCAAAAATAGTACAGTACTTAAAATCGAAAACAATATAGCAGTTAGCCTAACAGAAAGAATAGCATAGTTTAAATAAACATCAAATTCATATCTAATAATGAAATAATACTGTATATTTAACACTTTAACTTGAAAAAATGTGAAGATAACTTGTTGAGAGGAACAGGGTGGTTTTGAGGTTGCTGAGTTATTAAGGACTGAGGATCATCATCATCATCATCACATTCAGGTGCAGTTGTGGTTGCAGGGTTCGAATAAAAATAGTTAATTCAGAAATGGATGTCTGTGGTTCATTGTCTTCTGACTGTTTCTTGCAGGGTTGGCTTAAAAAAGACACCTAGTTTTTGCTGCTTTGTCATTTTTTTTCATTCAAGTAAGATCTTATCCCATGAACTGCTATCCTGCTGCATTCTGCATTGTAATCATTGTCTTCTAGGAGCTGCACCTGCTTCTCAATTTCCCTCAGGATTACACGTGGTGACACCACCCACCGTGAACGCGGCAGGTACTCATGTGACTCAGCCTATCTCTATGTCTATCTCTTACGCTGCAAGTAAGGATGCCCTGAGGCAAGGTACATTAGCAAGACCGAACAGAGGCTACAGCAATGGATGAATGGACACTGCACAACAATCAAAAGACAGGAGTGTTCCCTCCCAGCTGGATAATACTTCAGCGGTGCAGGACATTTGGCCTCGCACTTTCAGGCGACCATCCTCCAAGGTGGACCACGGGACAGGCAACAATGCAAAGTGGCTGAGCAGAGGCTAATAGACAAGTTTGGTACCCATGGGGATGCCTCAAACTGGGATCTTGGGTTCATGTCACACTACAAGTGACTCCACTGCACTACACATACACGCACTCCCACCTACAGATCCATACACTCACACAAACCCTCTCTCCTATGCAAGCTCTCTCTCTCAAATGCTCACACATACAGACCCATACTTACACCCACACACACACCCTCTCACACACTTACACCCCTTTACACTCACATTCACACACATACACACACCCTCCCCCCCCCCCCCCCCCCCCCAACACCCACACCCCCATCCCCACGTGTGTGCATGCACATACACATACAAGTTTATGGGGTGAATTTGTATTTGCAGAATTACAGTTTATTTTGCTCAAAAACTGCATGAATCAATGTACGATTCTGTAAATCCCTTTCCTGGAAATAGAATCAGTTTGAACATTGGGCACAGACAGCCTCACACAGGGCACCTCACTTCTTCGATGCATTATCTGAGTCAAGATGGCATCTATTGTCAAAGTTCACTTGAGAACATAACTTTAAAAAAAAGTTCTGTGAATTACATATGAAAGAACTGAAACTAACATGGTCATTCAAACAGATAAGAGACTTAACAAACAATCCAGGTCTTTGTCAATATATAACTTCAGTTGCATCACATTGTAAACTTTTGCTATAAATTCTGTGTCTTACGATCGTATACTCCACAAACACCTGATGAAGGAGCACGCTGCAAAAGCTAGTGCTTTCAAATAAATCTGTTGTACTACAACCCAGTGTTGTGTGATTTTTTAACTTTGTACATCCCTGTCCAAAAGCAGCGCCTCCAAATCATCCCTCAGGATAGAAGACAATAGAGAAGTGCTACATTCTGAACTTCATCTTCTTCATCTCCAACTTCAAAATGCTTTATAACATCTAACTTATCTTCAAGTGTCACAGCCTTTCTTTTACATTCATCACCCGCAATCTTATCTCCAGGACACTTTTGTAAACATTCTTCTTACTTTGTCCTCCTATGTATATGAGTAACACAGCAAAATTTGCAAAACAGCAAACCAAAATCAAAAAGCACTTCAGAACAAAACATGTGAGTCAACTGAACATGTGATGTCATTCCAGAGACTCTGTTGGCATAAACATTGTATTCCTCTGCGCACTGTGACTCTTAAAGTGTTACAGATGTTTTATAGACCAGGCCACATCCCCTCAAACATTTCAAGGAAGTAACCCAGACCCTAACTTTGCTAGTTGTTTTAAGCAGATGTAGAATGGATATTCAAGGAGAGATGCAGTAGGTCAAACCACTTAGTTTTAAGCAAAACAGCATTTATTTATGAGATTACTGACTGAAACACAAACAAAAGGAAACAGAATACCAAATAACTTAACCTATCCGAAAACACAATAGATTATTTCAACTTAATGGTGCTGTTCCAAATTCCTGCAACAATTCCTGTAAACACCCCTTGACAAAAAAGTTAAAATCAAATAAAGAGTCTTAAAAGAGACATGTCAGAGAAATGGCAGCATGAAATACCTTCTGCCATGTACAGAACATTGATTATTGTAACGAGACGGATGGGGAGTTTTTTTTTGGATAACTGATTCTTCAGATAACTGATCTGATCGTAAACAAAGGAAGCCATACTGAACATAATTATGTAAAAAAGCAAGTTTACAGAATTTTTATTTAATTCATTCGATAAATTATGTATGAACACTGGATATTGCTTAAAGATTTGTGATATTTTACAAATAAAATCACTTAAATAAAATTCATTGAGGTGGAGGTCGGTTATTATTTTTCGAAGAAAATATCCAATCGTTGTTGCTTGAGGTGCTTGTGTTTCTTTGCTTAACTGCTCCAATCACAGGTTTGTGTACACTTCGAATGAGGCATCTATTAAATGTGTATTGTTGGCATCAATTTTATCAGTCTTGGATGAATAGATCTTTAGGTACAACATTTTGCCTCACAGCAGGTATGAGTCAAAATAATTATATCTTACATGAAGTAATTTTTAATTGTAAATACTTACTCTGAAAATTAGTTACAACATAGTAAGTATGGATATTTTTGGCAATTTTGCTTGGTCATAATTTCCTGCAATTAAAACACTGGAAATACCAAAACCAGCCTTTTCATCGCCCAACTCTTTACTCATCCTGATTTCATTTCATTCACCAGCTTTCAAATTGAAACAGATCATTCAAAATTCTCATTGTAATTCTAACAACACTGTCACCATTTCAGACCAGGTGAACTCCTATCCATTCGTTTGCAATCTTATTTGATGACTGAAAAGCTCTTCTGACCATCCTTCCAACCACACCCGCCCCGTGCCACTCCATAAGTATTAGACCATTTAAAACCCCATTTGCTGTTGCAGTCAACTCATCACCCTCCTTGCTGATGCATTCAGATTTCCTGACTACAATTGTCCACCAGTGTCAGCAACACCTCTTTGATGTAACATTTTTATGGGACCTTGAGATATTTTCAGATAATCCGAAATTTGGATAATTGATGCTTGGATAACTGAGGTTGTTCTGCAGCTAATTCTTGGACCAGCAGTCTCACTGACTGAACTGACTGCTTTCAGTGTGCAGCCAGACTGCCAGAACCAAACCAAACCAAACTAGAGAAAAGCTAAGCTTATCATTGTACGAGTTTTTTTAAAAAGCTTGAAAGCATTCTCAAGTAGATCAATCCTAGACATTTTGGAGTCTGTCTCTTTACGACCTCCTGAGGAAGAAACCAAGGACAACCTAACCTTGTTAAAGGAGCATCATCATCACAGGTGGAATTGTGTTATAGACAACACCTGTATGCAAAGGTTCACATTTTACAAACAGCGTTCACCTATTTACCAATCATATTACAGCCAATTCACATGACAAAATATGTGTAATAGCAGAAAGGACTGTAACATCATTTTCTCAGTGAATGGTGGTTCTTCCAAGGTCATGACACCTCAGATACTGAAACAGTCCATGTTCAAATGCAACAAGACTTGGACAATATCCAGGCTTGGGTTAGAAAGTGGCAAGTAACAGTAGCATAAGGGCTGGCTGGTGTCCTACACTACAGTTCTAATTTAAAAAAAAAAAACTTCAATATTCTCCTTTCACACCACATAAATGCCTGGCAGAGACCAGAGGTACAATCTAACCACTGCCCCTTGACATTCAAATCCCCCACTATCAATATCATGGGGGTTATCACTGACCAGACATTCAACTGGACTCTTCATATAAATAATGGCTACAAGAACAGGTCGGAGGCAAAGAATACTGCACTGAGTAACTCATCTCCTGAGTCCCCAAAGCATTTCAATCATCTACTGGGCACAAGTCAGTAGTGTGATGGAATACTCCCCACTTGTCTGGATGAGTGCAGATCCAACAGGAAACTTGACACCATCCACAACAAAATAGTCCACTTGATTGACACCATTCACTCCATCTCCACCATCAATACTTCGTAACGTCAGTGTATACTATCTACAAGATATACTGTAGAAATTTACCTTAGCACCTTTCAAACCCATGACCACTTCCATCTAGAAGCAAATATACAGGAAGACCACCACCAGAAATTGCCCTCCAAGCCACTCACCGTCGTGACTTGGAAATAGAGCACCATTCTTTCACTGTCACTGGGTCAAAATCCTGGAATTTCCTCCCTAAGGGCATTATGGGTGAACCTACAGCATTTGGACTGTAGTAGTTAAAGAAAGCAACTCATCACTACCTTCTCAAGATCTGAAAAGTGATGGTTGTGATTTGCCTTATGAAACTCCAATATTAAAGTGAGCAGAAGGAAAGCAAAAGCTTGGACACCAGCCAGCCCTTATGCTACTGTTACAAAGTGATACTGGAAATGGTGAGAGATATTGACAGTTTTGACTGGTAACTTAGAGCATGGCCAACCTAATGGTAAGTTACATGCAGTAGCACAGTATACAGGTACAGGAATACACTGGCATGTACAAAGTGTATGCTATGCTCTGTAGCACTGATGTTGCAAAGATATGGGCTGTAAATACCTTTTGCATACCAGAGTGCCAAAAGAATGAAGCACTCATCAATGCAAATGAGGGTACTATACATCTGTTGGTGCTATCATCGTAGGCCTCCTTAGTAATTCTGACTAAAGGAACTGCTACATAGCAAGTTCTTGTGATGGAAGTTATCACTGCATTTGCACCAGTCCAGATGCCTCTGGAGGTGTATCCAATGACAGCTGTGTGCCATAAACACATAACAATCATCTAGGCGAAAGTGAGGACTGCAGATGTTGGAGATGAGAGTTGAGAGCGTGGTGCTGGAAAAGCACAGCAGGTCAGGCAGCATCCAAGGAGCAGAAGAATCGACGTTTCAGGCAAAAGCCGTTCATCATTCCAGATTTAGGGTTTTTGCCCAAAATGTCGATTCTCCTGCTCCTCGGATGCTACCTGACCTGCTGTGCTTTTCCAGCACCACGCCCTCGACATACAATCATCTCCACGCAAGCTGACAGAGGCAGATTTTGGTCACCTCATAAGAAATAGGAGCAGAGGTAGACCATATAGGCTCTGACAGCTCCTCCATTCAATAGAATCATGATCGGACATGCCTCAAGCCCTCTTTCCTGCCATTTTCCTGTAATCCTTAATTTCCCTACTGATCAATAATGTACCTAACTCAGCCTCAAATATAAAATAAGGTCACTGCTCCCCTCAGCCCTCTGGTGAAGTAGCGCCAAAATAACAATATGTTAGAAGAAATGCTTCCTCATCGGAGTCTAAACTTGATGCCCCATTATTCTGAGACTAGGCCTTTTGCTCCTAGATTCTCCCATGAGGGGAAACATCCTCACATCATTTACCTTATCAATTCCCTTAAGGAGGGGAGCTGTGTAAATGATTCAAAACTGTGTGCTTACTCACAAATCAAAGCTCAGTAACACAGCACACAGTTCCACTAGATCAGTCATGTTCAGATGAAACATGCCTGAATCAGAGATATCATAGAATTCATGTCATCCAGAGTACTTTGACTCATGAGCCTCACCAATTCCCTGCACAGTATGGGCACATTTCTTTGAATGCTCCCCATCCTTAAAAGGAACTCCATCAATATATAGAGCTTAAACCTTAAGGTACACAGCCCTATTGATGGGCTAGTTACAGAGCTAGTATAGTTGATCACCACAATGCACAGGATTCGTGTTGGCATGTATGACATGCTGCCAGCTAGCCAACCAGGCCTCCTTAGCAGCATCATAAGAAGTGGTGATAGTATTATGACTTTGGGAGATGTATTTTATCCTGTGCTTCTTAAAAGAAAAGAGAGGGGTTTTGAGCCATAGGTGGGGCCAAGCTTATCGGTTTGAAGAGACAGCTCAGCACCTATAGATCAAAACCTCAAAAATAAAGGGCAAAGTGCACCTCCCAAAGCCATAGTATTGTCACAAGTCTCATTGATCTAAATCAATTATGGGTCTTGTAAATGGACAGTTTTAGTTATAGTGCTTTTGTGAGTCAGGTAACGTTACAAGAAGCCATCTCCTTATTCCTTCTCTCTCAAAGCTATTGACAACACATCAATGGTTCAACCCTACAGATGAAACGGTGCTCGCTATAAAGATATTTGTTCGGTTGTATATTAGCTGAATTCTTAAGAGATTGAACAGCCTTCCTTTGAATCTCACTGGTTGCTCACTAGAGATTTTGATGGTCACAAAAGGTTAATCAATTATGACCTGCAATTGTGACAACCTAGTGATGAAGATCAATCTCATTGGCCTGTGCACTGGAGACCCCAACTGTTAAAATGTGCACACATTTTCCAGTTCTGGCAAATGTGATCTGTAAAATGCAATGATATGCTCTGCTCAGCTCAAGTAAGCCACTGAAGTACAAAAAGTTAAAGACTTTAGTGATTTTAATGATTATAGACAGTGCATGACAACAAAGTCTGAGCCCCCTCGCAAATAGTATCAAGATATGTGCCCTTTACCATCTTATTTCTTATGGAAATGAGTATATAACATTACCCAACAACTACCTCTTCAGCAGTATATTCAATGCAGAAGGTATAGCCTAACTTGCTCCTCTTTTACCTAGGATACTCATCCCCATCTCAAATCTTTATGCCCAACACTAAATGCCTTAACCTCTTCTCTAGCTTTTGCCAGCTTGCTTTCAGCTGTATTTGATGTTCACTGGATCACTTATGGTTACATGATCCTCAAACTGACTTGAGCACTGAGAAAACTTACTTATCCCAGTATCTCTGATCAGACAGATCATTTCCTTCTCACCTGAACAAACTTATTGCACAATCAGGACCAGCTCATTGTTCTGCGTCTCAATCTACAAGATATGTTCCAGATCCAGCATTGTTCTTAAACCTTTTTTCCCCCAAAAAGGTTACATGCTGGCCCTTAGCAAGTTGACAAGCTCTTAACATCTTAGTTGCTTAAATCAGGTAGCTTACTAGTTCCACTTACACCACTCATCACAATCACTCACCAACTGAACAGCATTGGAAAATTACATGCTCTCCCCATTACTTGCCCAATTGCCTATGCAGCAATTTTCTTAATTTGGTCACCAAATTCTGGTTAGAATCTGAAAGAGATGTTTTGGCAGTTCTGACAAAATGAAGACAGATAGAAGTTTTTGAAAATTCTCAATGACAACCTTTTTTTTTTGCTGTATTTTTGTTCTTTTTACCCCTTCCTTTCAGATGAAAGGCCTTGTGTGTGGCTTGTGGAAAGGATAAAAGGTACAGCATGGAACAAGCAGTGACCAACAATCCTGTATTTTAAGCAGTAACTGTCCTTTACTTTAGACTGTTGTGCTGGGTAGCATTTTATTCTGTATTTCTTAGGCAGCCTGTTTGAAACCAAACTCAGGAGGCTACAGGGCAAATTGGTGAAGTTGCCCTGAAGTGACATTGATCTCCCATAATTTTGCACATTTCTCCCACTTACATCTACACAACTGACTACCTTGTGCTAGCTCCAAAGCTGGAGATAAGAAAGTGAGTTCCCCACCAGCCACATGTCCCTTATTCCCAGTAACTACAACTACCAATTCATTTCAGAATTGCTTTCCTTGTACCAGCCTGAATTTTATACATAGAAGCAACATAATGACATGTCTGTCAGCTTAATCCCACTGTGCACCTCAAACTATAATGCTGTAAATCATAAGAATACCACAATCAAGTGAATGTCAAATGCAATGTGTTTGACTCCCCATCCTTTCAGATAGCAAGTTTGAGGTTACCACAAACCTGGGTTGTAAACATTCTCCACTTCTACCAATTATTTTAAAGTCAATGCATTCTTGCTCCCACCCCACCCAATTAGTTTTATTTGTACAATTTTAGCATAACCTTCCTGCTCTGATCAGTTTACCTCAATTGATAGAGAGAGTAAGGGCAATGGGCCTATCAGCATCACATGAATCTCAAATGGAGTAGAGGTCCCATCCTTCAAGGATCAGCAGAGATTCATTGAGGTTGCTCTGTTCCTTCATATACTTCTTTATTTTGTCCTGTTACTAATGGAATGGAGTTTGCATTGCTTACCTGACAGGAACATTCCTACTCAGCACACAAAGTACTATGAAGTTCTTGCTCTAAATGTATGCCACTTTCCTTTGTATGCAGAGTGTTTTGTTTTGATATTTTGCAGCAAGGCCTTGTAAAACCTTGCTTAAATCCATGCACATTACCTTTCACGCAGTGTTCTTACACTATATACCATCTTTCATTTTGGAGACTTTTGGAAGCTAATGTGGACAGGTATAAATCAATAACTTAATTTGGACTTATATTCATACATTGCCTTTAGCACCCAGGTTGAAGGGCAAAAGGAACTATTTGGTCAAAATTTAACTTTGAGAAGAGAATCAAGAACAATCCATGGATCATAATTTTTAAGCTGAGGCTGCAAGAGCATAGGCATTAAGTTTAAGAAACCGATTTTAAGCTGTATTTGTAAATACCTTGTTAACTGATGTGTCAAAATCAGATCAAGAGAAAACAAATGATTTTATAGTTTCCCAACCAAATATGTTCACTACTGAAGCATCTTTTTCCATATTTTAAAAGTCAAACTGCCATAACTAGAACTGCAACCTAGCCAAAAAAGTATGCAATGGTATAACAATAAGTTTAACCTACCTTTAATTCAAAACTAGCAATACTAAGCTCAGGCAGCAAGCCAACTACAGAGAAAGATTACCAATGTACAGTACATAGTCAAGTTATAAATTATGAATCCCAGTACTTGAAAAAGAAACCTGCCCACCAAAAGGACTGAAGCATAATTGCATCACAATTATTATAAACGTGCAAAAAGACTTCTATATTTGCACTTTACACAAATCAGATGCTTCAAAGTATTTCATAGCTAAAGTGGTAGGTTGGTCAGACTGTTTCCTGGATGACAGGACTGACAAGAGGAGAAACTGGATCGGACTATTTCAGACTATGCAGTTCAGCAGAACAAAGGGGACCTCAAACCTATAACGTTATCACAGAATAAGGATGTTCCCATTGACCAGGGGTTAAAATCTAATTAGGAGAAAAGAAGGACTGCAGATGCTGGAGATCAGAGTCAAAAAGTGCGGTGCTGGAAAAGCACAGCCGGTCAGGCCATCATCCTCATTCCTGATAAACAGCTCATGCTCAAAATGTCAACTCTCCTGCTCCTCAGATGCTGCCTAACTGGCTGTGCTTTTCCAGCACCACACTTTTTGACTTTAATTCAATTTTAAGTAGGCCATTTAGGACTGAGCATAGAACATCCTCATCTAGGAGGATGATGAGCATGTGGAATTCTCTGCTGCAGAAAGCAGTAGAGGCCAAAAACTTATTTTCACAAATGAGTTAAATAAAAAGTTCTTAGGGTTAAAAAGATTAAAAAAAAGGAATGGAGAAGAAAGCAGTGATCATATTGAATGATGAGCAAGCTTAAAAAGGGGCAAATGGGCAACTCCCGCTCCTATTTTCTATGCTTATGTCTAGTAGTGAAGTACAGAACTAGTTTGCATACAGGAAGCTTCAAAGTATGATTATCTCATTATGAAAATATTCTTCAGCTATAAATAGTAGACAGGACAGGGAAACACCCCTGCTCTTTAAAGAATCACATGCCAGCATTTTTTAAAAACATGCATTCAGGACAGCCAATAGAATCAGTTTATTATCTCCTCTGAAAGTTTGCAACATTTCCTCAGTTCTGCTGAGTAGCAGCCTTGATTTTTTGCTCTGTCCTGGAATGTGTCTTGATTAAGAACTGAGAGTGAGTGCTATCAATTCAACAATGACTGACATGCTGTAATGTGCAGAGACCAAAAAGGAAAAAAAAGAAGCCATTTTATAACAACTTTATCAGTTAATCTATGTTGAAGTGAAAACAGTTTGGGCAACTGGACAGATTTAATGCATGCTCTGCAAAAGACTCCGCAATATTTTGAAAAATATTAAATTAGGTAAGGATGCACCATATGATCAACAAATTTCATAAAAATCCTGCAATGCTTGCCCAGTCTAAGCTGCCAAAAGGGAAATTACAATTTCAAAAAAAATATTGAATGCATAGCAGAGGCTGAACCAGGTTCAATATGATCGTAGATCATAACTCTTCAATTAGTCATGGTGTTACTGTTACCAGGAGCTGGAGAATTTTTACTACCTCTTGACACCCCGCACCACCTCCCCCCCCACAATTCTCAACACATATCAAAGTATGTGTTACTAAGAAACAACTGACCACACAACCCAATGGTTATTAAATTGAATCAGTCATGGAACTCAATGCAACGAAAGAGACTGCTACAAATAAAATGGTCACATTAGTGGTCAAAACATTAACATTCAACCAGCACTTCAATTATCGGTTTTCAAACAATTTTATGAGCAAAAGCTTAAAATGTTACATGTTTTCAACACCTACAAAAGCTCACTGCTATTCAAAGTGACTTTAGACTTTTTATTCTTCAATATTTAATCTCATGGATTCAATAGTTTGAACAGAACAGCACACCACTCAATGTCATTTGCACCCATTTATTCTCTTCAACCAGTGTTAAAAAAAAAATCACTCCATATTGTGTTGGCATACAAGTGGCTTGAATACAGATCAAAAGATTCAATCTTCTTCCTTGAACTGGGTGCAAAGATGAATTTAGCATTTTTTCCTAGTCCTCCTCCTCAATGAATTTCCTAGAATTAAACAAAAATTTAAGAAAACAGATATTATGGGTCCTTTAATATTAGTGTTCAATATTTACATTAAGGATCAAGCTTATTTTTTAAATTAAAAAACTTGGTTTACTCTATTTTAGAATACAAAATGTTGCCCAGTGAAGTCAAATTTGGTTCCATTTAATTTCAGTTCCCAGAATTGTATTTTCAGACTTCAGTACAGTTTTTGTAGAGCCCTGCTTAACAATCAACTTATGAAATGATCAGTCCACTTGGTTAGTGTTAGAGTTCAGATTTCTGTTATAAAACAAAACAGATCACAAATTGATCACCTTGAAATCCGTGCAAACAGGATGAATCCCAAGTCTCCATTTCATTAAACTCACGTGTGCCTTTCTTAACGGGAACTGGTTTGCAGTTGGCTTTGGCATTTTGTTGCAGTGTCTCTATAAGAGGAGAGAATGTTTTAATTTTAGGGGCATCAACAAAATTGCATTATCAAATCTATTTGCATAATAATCCTCAGCAGAGAATGAATCTTTCCGTGGAGGTCAAGTACATGGTGAGCAATCTCACAGAATAGAGTTTTTAAATGCAGATCACAACCATTCATGCTTTCCAAAATCTTAACTGGCAAATGACGAACTTGGCTTGGAAAGGGTACAAACCGAGATTTGCTGTATTTTTTGGCAAAAATAAGAGTAGAGTGTATAATGAGTCCAGTACACTCCAGAGTTAAAATTGATGTAATTGAAATACAAGACTGAAGTTCAACAGGGTAGATACAGAGACCTTAGATTTCCCTGACTGGAAAGTCTAGAACTAAAAAGGCAAGGGATCAGTTATTTTCAAACTGAGGCAATAAGATTCTTCAGGAGGGTTGTGAATTTTCAGAACATTTTTCAGAATCTAGAAGGCTGTATTCAAGGCTGAGATGTCTTGGACTCCAAAGAATCAAGGGATAGGGCAGGAGGTAGAAGTGATAGATAGGTTGATAAAGAACTCAAATAGCAAAACAATCTAAGTGCATTTGTCCTCAATAGAAATTCAAAACTCCAAACTAGCTTTTTAAAACTGGATTAGTGCACATGGGGAATAGGAGTACTCTTCTTGATGTCTCAGAGAGGTAACTGAGCAAAGTTAGTGGCCCAAAATATTCCAGTTTGACTACCTTTCCTTCCCATGACCCACCATTCCCATTTACTTGCTCATTCCAAATGTTGAAGAGAACACTTAACTAATATCCTATTAGGTACACACTGCTGGAGGTTTGAATGTAAACTTTGGAAGTATGTCAAGTCTCCAGTAAAGCTTATTCCAGAAATTGAGGCTTGAAAAGTACTGAAATAAATGAGGATGCAGGAGAAGACAAGGCCAAGTAGTGCAACACCAACTAGGAGAGAGACTACTTCCCCTTTCCAGGCACAGCACTTTCTACATTTGAACTTCCAGCATGCTCTCACTCAATTTTTGCATCCTAAAATCAGTATCTGTATGATAAAACTGCACAAGGTAATGTAAAATTATGGTGATTTACAAGTAGTGCCAAATTAGAAGGGATATTGTGGTGCAGTTGCAATGCCCCTACCTCTGGGCCAGGGAATCCAGGCTCAAGTTTCACCATATCCACAATGTTGGAACAGGGTGATTAAAAATAACAAATCAGGCTCAAGGAAGTGTCGCATTAGTGCAATACCTAATTAGTGCCAGTCTTCAAAGTAAGTTTTACATTTTTGAAAAAGTGCTGTTTTGTAGCAAATATGAAGTTCACTCAGTGCAATACACCACAGGTAATCTGAAGCTGTGGAATTAACAATTATTGTACAGTTAGTGCTTCAAATCTATTCCAAATATCACATTCCTACTATCAATTTTCCTTAATTTTCATTACATAACTAACATTTCAGACAGACAGACTTGACATGTACAGTTCATATCAGCTTTTCCTGAATAATGCACTTTGGAACTGATCAAGGCCCAATGAATTTTTCTGATAATAGATTTAGTATATATATTTTATGTACATTAGAATTGAGCATGCACTTACCATGTTCCACATCACCATGTGAAGTGGCTGACTTGGGTTTTGCACCAACTTTATTCCAGTATTCATCCACAGACTCCTCACTCCCATTTTGCACTGGAGAGAGAAATATAATATCACATACATTTACATAATTATATAACATTATTGAAAAATAATTGGTTCAACTATTAGACCTTGGAGAAGCATTGGTGACTCAAACACTCGTAAAGGAGGGATAAAATTTCTTAATGAAAATGTAGTGATTTCGGAGTTCAGTTCAGAAGCTAATGCAATTTAAGTCACCAGTATTGTATGCTTTATGTACTTCATTATTTAGCAACAAGTTGAAAGTACAGTAATTCAGTCCTTACATAACTACTCAATGTATTGCTCTGCTATAAGTTTCAGTTAAGTTGACAGACCAACCTTACGTATTGACAAACTTAGATTAATATTTATTATAAAAGAGTAGATAAATTCAAACTTGTTCACTTGATCAAGTCTGGTTCTGAATGTTCTTAACAGTAGCATACTGTAACCATTCTATACTATAGTTCAAAAATGGTTGATCATTTTAGAAAATAGATTTAGTAATAAAGCCGATGAGAAACCAGAATACAATACTGATGGATTAGGAGGGTAGGTCAGTAATCTTGTTTTTTTTCTCCCTCCTTGCACAGGAGAGATTTCAAGAAATAATTGAAAAGTTAATTTTTGAACCTCAAAGTTCAATGATATGCCTGTAAATCAGGAAGGATATTGAAGACTGAATATAAGAGGGGTTGGAGTGAGGCATGGAAGCTGCCACTGGATACCCAGTAAATCTCAACACCGGTATCTGCAAAGTTGGACAAACATCACTGCTGAGTCATTCATGGTTATGATGAGGTTGTCCTGTAAAAGTGGTTCGCAGAACATGGAGATGATGGAGGCTGGGGTGGAGAATTTAATTAATGTGATAGATAAAGTCCTCTAAAGTTACATAAGTATTCAAAAAAAGTGTTGCCTCATTTTGTGCAAGGTAGTCAGACTGTCAAGGAATTTAGAGAAAAATGCTCATGTGAAATTAACTGTATTGGTAGGTAACAGTAAAAAAGGATTACTAAGAAAGAATTAGACATTGTAATCTATCAACACTTTGATTTCTAGCTATGTTATAAACTAAGAGGGAAAATGACAAAATTACCATAAGGTCAATGAGCAATCAATAGATTAAGGCAGAGGGGAAGGAGAGAATTAATGTCAAATGAGGGGCGAGGGAAGAAATATGCAGACTGTAGCATCTATGAAGAGAAGGTAACATTTAATCTTGGAATATTTAAACCCACAGTAAATTGTCAAGAATGATGTTCAATACTCTCTTGATCAACATATAAGCAGCCTAACAAGAGGCTAGGCCAGTATATACAGCCATCCTTAAATTTACCAGAGGGCAGTTAAGGGAATCAACCACATTGCTGTGGGTTTGGAGTCACATAGGGCAGACTATGCAAGGACAGCAGTTTTCTTCCCCAAAAAAGCCATTAATGAACCATGTGCTTTTTTGACAATTGACTGATTTCATTGTTATTAGATTTATAATTCCAGATTTTAGTTGAATTTAATTTATATCATCTGCTGTGACAAGATTTGAACCCAGGTTCCGGGAACATTAATCTAATGTTAATAGAACTCAGCAGTAAAAGGCACAATATAAATAAGCTTGCAGCGCAGATTGAAATTGGCAGGTATGATATGTGGCCATCACAGACATGGCTGCAAGGGGATCAGGATTGGGAGCTGAATATTCAAGGATATACATTCTATCAAAGATAGGCAGGTGGGTTGCCTTAACAGTAAGAAACAAGTAAGGTCAGCGTAGAATCTATGGGGATAGAAATGAGGAACTGCAAAGGGTAAAAAAAACAGTTGGAGTTATGTACAAGCCTCCAAACAGTACTCAGGAGCTGGGGTGCAAGATACACCAGGAGATAGAGAAAATATGTAGGGAAGGCAAAGTTATAGTGGTAATCGGGGAATTCAGTGTGCAGGTGGACTGAAAATCAGGTTGGTAGTGGTTCACAAGAGCAATTTGTGGAATGTTGACAAGGTGGTCTTTTGGAGCAGCTTGTGGTGGAGCCCACTAGGGAATGGACAATAGTGGATTTATTGTTGTGCAATGAGGCAGTCATGATAAGGGAGCTTAAGGTGAAGGAACCCTTAGGAGGCAGTGGTCATAACATGATTCAATTTGCAGAGTAAATTCAGAGAGAGAAGACAGAATCAGAGGTAATGGTATTACAGCTGAATAAAGGCAATTACAAAGGCTGAGGGAGGAGCTGGGTAGAACTGACTAGGAGAGAAGCCTAGCAGGAAAGACAATGGAACAGCAATGGCAGGAGTATCTGGGAGTAATTCAGGAGTCAGTGAAGATTCATCCAGAGGAAAAAGCAGTATGGTAAAGGGAGGATGAGGCAACCATGGCTGACTAGGGAAGTCTGAGATAGCATAAAAGCAAAAGAGAAAGCATATAATGTGAAGGACAGTGGGAAACCAGAGGATCAGAAAGCTTACAAAGACCAGAAGGCAACAAAAAGAAATAAAGGAGGGAGAAGATTAAAAGAAGGGTAAGCTAACCAGTAATATAAAGGGAGACTGTAAGAGTTTCTTTATATAAAAAGGACAAATGAGGCAAGAGGGAACATTGGAAAATGATGCTGGAAAAATATTGTGGGGAACAAGGAATGGCTGAGGAACTGAACAATTACTTTGCGACAGTCTACACAGTGGAAGACCCAAGTAATATCTCAAACATTTGAGAGACTGAGGGGGCAGAGCCAAGTATGGTGGCCATCACCAAGGAGAAGATGCTAGAAAAACTGAATGGCCTGGAGGTGGATAAAACACCTGGACCAGGTGAACTACACCACAGAGTTCTAAGGGAGATAGCTGAAGAGATAGTAGAGGTGTTAGTGGTGAGCTTTCAGCAATTATTAGTCAGGGAGGATCCCAGAGGACTGGAAAAATCACTAACGTGACACCTCTGTTTGAAAAGGGAGTAAGGCAAACAACAAAGTTACAGATTGTTTAGCCTAACCTCAGTCATAGGTTAAGGTCCTGGAATCCAGTGAAGGATGAGATTTCTAAATACTTGAAGGTGTATGGTTAAATAAGGGAAGGTCAGTATGGTTTTTATCAAGCTGAAGTCTTGACTACAAATCTGCTGGAATTTTTTGAGATAGTAAAAAGGTTAGACCAAGGAGAACCAATGGATGTTATCTACCTGGACTTCAAGGCGGCCTTGACAAGGTGCCGCACTGGAGCCTGAGTAAGATAAGGGCCCATGGTGTTAGAGGTAAGGTGCCAGCATGGATAGAAGCTTGGCTATCCAGCAGAAAGCAGAGTGGGGATAAAAGGGTCTTTCTCAGAATGGCAGCTGGTGATAAGTGATGTCCCGCAAGGTTCAGTGCTGGGACCACAACTTTTTGCTTTATATATTAATGATCTAGATGAAGGAATGGAGGACATTCTGGTTAAGTGTGCAGACATGACAAAGATAGGTAGAGGGACAGGTAGCATGAAGGCAGTGGAAAGGCTGAAGGCGGCTTTGGATAGATTAGGAGAATGGGCAAAGAAGTGGCAAATGGAGTACAACGTGGGCAAGTGTGAGGTCATGCAATTTGGTAGGAAGAAGAGAGGCAATTTTCTAACTGGGGAGAAAATTCAGAAGTACGAAGTGCAAAGAGACTTGGGAGTTCTAGTCCAGGATTCTCTCAAGGTAAACTTGCAGGTTGAGTCAGTAATTAGGAAGGCAAATGCCATGATTGCTTTTTGTTTAAAGCAAAGGACTTGAATATAGAAGCAGGGATATACTCAGGCTCTAGAAGGCTCTGGTCAGAATACATTTGGACTATTGTGCAGTTTTGGGCCACATATCTCAGGGAGGAAGTACTGGCCCTGGAGTGTGTTCAGAGGAGGTCCACAAGAATGGTCCCAGGAATGAAAGCTTAACATGAGGAACATTTGAGGACTCTGGGTCTATACTCAAATGGAGCTTTAGAAGGATTGTGGGCTGTGAATCTAATAGAAATTTATAGAATATTGAACGGCCTGATCAGAGTGAATGTTGGAAAGAGGTTTCCTTGGTAGGAGAGACTAGGCCCCAAGGGCACAGCCTAAGAGTAAAGGGAAGACCTTTTAGAACACCATTGTGGGTGGCATGGTGACAGTGGTTACCACTGCTGCCTCACAGCGCCAGAGACCCAGGTTCAATTCCCACCTCAGGCAACTGTCTGCGTGGGTTTCCTCTGGGTGCTCCGGTTTCCTCCCATAGTCCAAAATGTGCAGGTTAGGTGAATTGGCCATGCTAAATTGCCTGTAGTAAATGAAGGGGTAAATGTAGGGGAATGAGTCTGGGTGGGTTGCCCTTTCGAGGGTCGGTGTGGACTTGTTGGACCAAAGGGCCTGTTTCCACACTAGGTAATCTAATCTAAACAAACAGAGAAGAACAAACTTCAGCCAGAATGGTAAATCCATGTAATTCACTGCCACAGAAGACTGTGGAGGCCACACCATTGAATATATTTAAGACTGTGATAGATTCTCAAGGGGATCAAGGGTTACAGGGAGAAAGCAGGAGAATGAGATCGAGAAACTTCTCAGCCATGATTGAATGGCAAAGTAGTCTCGATGGGCTGAACAGCTTAATTTCTGCTCTAGACCATCACCTAATGATAGACGAGCTTTAACAGGCCAGTGTACACAACTAAGGTGATGGAACAACAAGTTATTTTAAACATTGGTGATTCTTTGAGAAAACTATTGTTTTACAATGACAGGAGATTCTTACTGGAAAGAGGTCAATGGGAAAAAACTGCCAGCATCACTGGAAGTTTTTAAAAGATCAGGAAATGACATTCCTTTTAAACAAGCTCTTCAATAATTGTAGTAAACAGAACAGTGAGGCAGCACGATGGCTCAATGTTTAGCAATGCTACCTCTCAGCACCAGGGACCCAAGTTTGATTCCAGCCTCAGGCAACTGTGCATGGAGTTTGCACGTTCTCCCAGAGTCTGCATGGGTTTCGTCCGGGTGCTCCAGTTTCCTCCTAACCTGCACGTCTTTAGATGAATTGGCCATTCGAAATTGCCCGTAGTATTCAGGGATGTGTAGGTTGATGCATTAGAGGGGGGTAAATGTAAAGTAATAGGGTAGGGCAATGGGTCTTGGTGGGTTACTCTTTGGAGGATCGGTGGGGCTTGTGGGCTAAATGGCCTGTTTGCACGCTGTAGTGATTCTATTATATTCTTTTCTAGAGATGCATTAAGATACCAAGTACTTTAGATGAAGTAAAAAAAGTATAACAAATTAGGAAAAACCGAAAAGCTGTTAAAGTCAGAATAGGAACCAATTACTTAGATACGGGCGTGGAGGGGGGGGATAGAGAGAGAGAAAGAGAAAAGAGGGGTGGTGGTGGGGAAAATTAGGGGTAGCGATGAGACCACTAAACTCAGGTCATAAAACTGCCTCAGTGACAACACAAGACACAATGTAATCAGAAAAAAATTAAAAATAGACATTGAAGATGGATGCCGGGAATGGAGATGAGTGGGTGGAGATTGACGAACTTGTCAAACGATGTTTCAATATGCTGAATTGTTTCCAAAGGGTTATATCCCAATAAACAGGGGAGCCAATCAGAGGGCTGGAAAAAGCTAATGGCGATCCTTGTGTATGTGGGAGAGGAGAACGGAGGCATTCAACGTTAAAAAAAATAAATTTAAACAGAAAGGAAGACACCAGAACAATTTGTAACAGCCAGGAAAGATTGAATAGAGACTTTTTTTCTAAAAAGAATTAGACGGGTAGAGATTAACATTTAAAAGATAGGAGGTAGAGAGTTCCACTGTTGGAGGGAGAAAACACGATAGTTACTGCAGAAATCAAATAGGAATTCAGGACACATACCGCAACCCTGCGAAAGTGCAAACGGAGGTATTTCAAGTTACTAGAAGATGCACATGGGGCAGGATGCACAGTATAGAAAATGAACAAGTTATGTTGATACGAAGCTGAAGTGGTTTTGTATCAAACTCCGGTCTATTTCACTTTAGGGGTTGAGAGAATATTTAGTAATTTGCCATAAAAATGACACCTATTTTGTTTTTTAAAAAGTCAAAGAGATAGAGACACTTCTGGTCGGTCATTCCTCTGGACCAAAGCGACATGGAATGAGAGTGCAGGACGGACCCTTACCGCTCATAGCCTTTCGTGTACTTTTCCGCCTCTTTTCCTCTTCTTTCCTTTTTCGCTCTGGTTTTGCGGTTTGTCCCAATTTCTGGCGCTCGCTGGGTTCGTTCCCCGCCTTGACATGCTCTCGTTGGTTAAGGGGATATTTAGCCGCGTCCAGCGTCTTCTTCTTTGCTCTCGGTTTTTCTGGCTGTGGTCGGCTGGACGATTGGGTTGTCGACGAGACTTTGGATGTCCTCCGAACGATCTTCCTCCGAGAGGGACCACCTCGATTGACATTCTCTGCTCTGGCTTCATTGTCCTGATCCTCGGAAGCCTGCTCGGAATCGGAGGAATATCGGGTTTTCTTGTTTTTGTTTGAGCTACTGGATTCTCGGGAGACCCTGCGGTATTTTCGCCGCCCGCTGGTCCCTGAATTGCCACCAACTGACTGATCTTTGCTGAAATGGTCCCTCTCTGAAGGGGCGTCGCTACCCACGTCCCGATTAGGCGAGAGAGTTCTACAGCCTGCACTGGCGCTCTTGGCTTTCACGAACGTCTCTTTCTGACAGACGCTGCAGACCCTCTTTTGCCGAGAAACCAGCGGACTCTCCAAAGTCTTGTTGCCACTCCGAGGCTTCGAGGTGGAAAGTACCTGAGGGACGGGCGGGCGGCGCGGATTGCACATTAGGTGAGTGTAGGACACCTGGTTGCCTCCGGGCATGGCATCAAAAAAGTCAAAAGACGACTCTTCATCTTTGGAAGACATTTCTTCAAACGAGCCCTGCAACACTCCTGGTGGATGTCTCGGGATTGGAAGACTAGCTTTCCCGCGGGAAGTTCGCGCCTGGTTCTGTAACCAAGCCAACACACTCGCAGAAGGTACATATTCTTCAATAGATTCCAGAGACGCATCACTCTTCGACCCCTCACCCATTTTGTCATCATTCGGTGATCCGGGTGAAAGCAGCAGCTCCCTGTTCCTGGTTTCATCCTTTACCCCGATTCCATTTGTCTGGGAGAGTCCGCGCGGGCTCCTCTGGTGAGCAGGTTGCTCGGGCAGCTCATGTAAGCGTGTGTTGGTTGGACACTTCCGGCTCCCATTGGTTTTCCCTGGCGCGGGGCCCACTTTCTCAGACGGGGCCACGCAACGGGAAACCTCGTCTCCCGTGGCCTTCGACTCACGGCCGCTTCCTGGAGACTTGGTGGAATCCAGCAACACCTCTTTGCGAAGCTCGGTTTTCGGAATCATCTTGTCTGGCTCGAACGGACCGTAAAAGGGAACTCCGCCCTCGCATGCGCTCAAGGACCACATTTCACACTGGATACGGTCCTCTCCTTTATTGGGGGTAGGATTGTATATCGGAACCGTGGCTTCAAAGGACCGCCACACGTTAATAGAAGGTGCTCCCTCATTACATTCTATTCTGATCTTCTCCTTTTGAAATGCATATCCACCTGGTTTGGTGCTTTTAGGTGCCAGCGCACTGCTCGTTTCTTCCGTTTCATTTAGTTCACCTCCAATTGCCTTGTGAGAAACTCTTTCTTGGGCAGGTACAGTTGTACTATCCGAATTGGTTTCAATGCCTGAGGACTTCTGAACTCGTGCCTCGGGGGCTGCCGAAGTTTCAGCACTCACATCCGTCCTCTTGGCTTGCTCTAGTTTAGTCTCGCTGTCCGTCTGTACTTCTGTATTAGTCACATTTTTCCGAAAAGGGTAGTGTCTGAATCGTGTCGAATGATAAAATGTCGGACGAGCGACGAGAGAAGAATTAAGAAAAGGTCTTCTATAGTTCGTATGAGTTATTGGTGATTGTGGACCAAAACCTCTTGGATATGGCATAGGACACACTGGGTAATATAACCCACCACCAATTTCTAATGAGAGACCGAGAAAGAAACAGTCGTTAGTACGTCCATCAAATCTAGCCTCTGACTAGAAGTTGAATTGTTTTATTAGAAGAGGTTACTAGATTGCGAGCTAAATACCAGAAACAGTACCACCTCAAAACAGGTGTTTATATTATCTTGAAATAACAAATCTCTACCAAGGGGGAAGTGAACTCTCGGCTAATTTTAGATCCTTCCGAAAAAAGGAAATATTTCCCCCATTATTATACAAGCACCCCGGAGATGCCTTCCTGAATCGTGGATTTTGACCTCCCGTTGAGCAGCCACTTTTGAAAGCTCCGTCAGATTTAAATTAACTAAAATGTCAGATTTTAAGAGGGGCGCAAGACATGTTATACAACGCGTTCAGCAGAAACCTTAGAGCCGATAAGCGCCAATATAAAACTCGACAGGGTTGTTAGATTCGAGGCTTTGACACCCATAAGTGCTGCAGTAGATAACTTCAGTCACTGTGCTACAGTGTCTAGCAGTGAGAAGTGGCCCTTTGTTAAGGAAAAGTAGTTAAGTGTAAACCTAACATTTCAAAATGGAACTATCCTGTCCCGAAAGGCAACTGCTCACACAGCGAATATTCAACGTACAGCACAGTGGCCGATTACCGGACCTAGTCATTGTAACTGTGGAAACCAGTAACACATTTATCCAATTCTATGCTATCCAAATCGGGATAGCAATTAAGCTGTTCACTAGAAGATCTTTCCACGTCCTCTCCTTCCCCACACTCCTCCCCCGCAAACACGACTCCGCCTCAGGTAAATCATACATCAGACTCCTCGAAGATCAAATGAGTTAGAACACCTAGTCGATCATGTATTTATCAATGATACCCTTATCAAGTTAACTTTCAATGAGTAGGCCCTGTTTAAAATTATCAAATCTGAAAACATGAACCATGCAACCAACAAACAAGGAAACCAGGTGCCAATAGGCATAACCACTGACCTCAATGTTAGAATTGTGTTCCCACTTACCTACTGTCGGGTAGAAATACGGATGGAAGGCTGGAGGGTGCATGAAGTGGGACACAGGAGGTGTAAACATATGTGGTGTCGGCATTGGTTGGAAAAAGAAAGGCCTGTTGTGGTTAGGTGCGTGACCATCTTCTGCTCTGTGGCCGGTTGGTGAAGAGTTCATCACGATTGGCAACAAGCAAAGAATTAAATTAAAAACGTAACTGGCTATTACTGGTGGCAAATTCATCGGAGCTCCAACTGCAAAATAAAGACGATTTACAAAGCTCGCAAAACTGCTCTACAAACACGTTACATTTCCATTTAACAAATCCATTCCTTTTCGAAAAGCCAACGCATAGTAACTAATTTGTTTTTGTTGTTTACCCAACTTTTCATCTGTGAAATTGCCTCATAGAGAGGTTACCTACCTAAACTACAAGATCCCTATTTAACCCAATAGCTGGAGAGAAAAAAACAGTAACTTTGAAAAGTTCCATTGCCGACTCTTTACATTTACGCTACTACTACACCCTTAGTGAAACCACCTGTTTTCTCTTCCATCACTTCCCCTCACATCCATTTATCAATTAGGGACGAGCACCTAGCCAGTCAGGATAAGGCGTTAATTTCACGTCGACAGCAGCAACTTGCAATACTCCGAGCTCTGCTTATTAGGCTTCCCGTTGTAACAGTTGTATTTCTCTTTGGCTCCTGTACCTCTCAAGCGGGGAAATTATATTTAACGAATTCATTAATTTGTGAAATTAAAATAACAATTTAAAATTAATTGCTTCCTCCAGTTGGAATGCCTTATGATCAATGACAATGAACTATATGATTAAATATAAATAAGGTTAATTAGACACTCACTGTGATTTTTCCATCATGTAAACCTCTGTCTCTGCTTTTTACTTATATTCTCAGCTCAAACACATTGAGTCAGTCGAATTTAGATTTCACACATTGGTTTTCTGAAGCAAAAATCTACGTTAATTTAAAAAGCACCACCCTCTGTGTGAAAACGTTGCTCCTTCAGATCTCTTTTAAATCTTTCCCCTCTCACCTTAAACTTAGGCCCTCTAGTTTTCAACTCCTCCACCCTGGGGAAAAAAAACCATGTCCATTTACCCTATCCATGCCCCTCCAAATTTTATAAACCTCGATGACATCATCCTACAGCCTACCACCACCACGGAAAACAGCCTCAGCCTATTCAGCTTCTCCCTATACCTCCAACCCTGGCAACATCCTTGTAAATCTTTTCTGAACTCTTTCAAGTTTCACAACATCCTTCCTATAGCAGGGATATCAAAATTGCACACCTCATTCCAATAGTGGCCTAACTAACATCCTGTACAGCCACAACATGACCTCCTAACTCCTATATTCAATGCACTGACCAAAGAAGACAAGCATACCAAATGCCTTCTTCACCATCTTATCAACCTGCTACTTCACTTTCAAGGAACTATGAGCATGCATTCCGAGATCTCTTTGTTCAGCAACACTGCCCAGGACCTTAGCATTAAATGTATAAGTTCTGCCCTGATTTGCCTTCCCAAAATGCAGCACCTCACATTTATCTAATTTAAACTCCATCTGCCACTCCATGGTCCATTGGTCCATCTGATCAAGATCCCATTGTAGTCTGAGGTAATCTCCTTTGCTGTGCACTACACCACTAATTTTGGTGTCATCTGCAAACCTACTACCTGTACCTCCTATATTCACATCAAATCATTTATATAAATGATGAAAAGCAGCGGATCCAGCACTGATCTTTGTGGCACACTGCTGGTCACAGGCCTCCAGTATGAAAAGCAACCTTCCACCACTAACCTCTGTATTCTACCTTTGAGACCGTTCCGTATCCAAATGGCTGGTTCTCCTTGATTCCATGTGATCTAACCTTGCTAACCAATCTACCATGAGGAACCTTGTCAAACGACCTACAGAAGTCGATGGCTATGCTATCAACAATCCTCATCACTGCTTCTTCAAGAAAACTCATTCAAGTTAGTGAAACATGATTTCCCATGCACAATGTCATGTTGACTATCCCTAATTAGTCCTTGCCTTTCCAAATACATATAAATCCTGTCCCTCAGGAGTGTCTTCAACAATTTACCCACCACCGATGTCAGGCTCACCAGTCTGTAGCTTATTTGCTTTTCCTACCACCTTTCTTAAATAGTGGCACCATGTTAGCCAACCTCCGGCATTCCGGCACTGCACCTCTGTCAATCAATTATACAAATAGCTCAGTAAGGGGCCCACCACTCACTTCCCTAGCTTCCCACAGAGTTCTAGGTTACACCTGATCAGGTCTTGGGGACTTATCCACCTTAATGCTTTTTAAGACATCCAGCACCTGCTCCTCTGTAATATGAACATTTTTCAAGATGTCGCTATGTATTTTCCCATGTTCTTTATCTTTCATATTCTTCTCCATAGTCAATACGGATGTAAAATATTTGTTTAGTATCTCCCCCATCTCCTGCGGTTCCACACATAGGTGGCGTTACTGATCTTTAAGAGCCATATTCTCTCCCTTGTTATCCTTAATGTATTTGTAGAATCCCTTTGGATTCTCCTTAACCCCAATTGCCAAAGCTATCTCGTGTTCCCTTATTGCCCTCCTGATTCCCTCTTAAGTATACTCCTACTGCCTTTATACTCTTCTAAGGATTCACTCGATCTATCCTATCTATACCTGACATATACTTCCTTCTTATTCTTGACTAAAACCTCATTTTCTCTAGTCATCCAGCATTCCCTACCCTTACCAGCCTTGCTCTTCATCCTAACAGGAACATACTTTTTCTGGACACTCATTATCTCATTTTTGAAGGCTTCCCATTTTCCAGCCATTCCTTTACCTACAAACATCCACCCCCAATCAACTTTTGAAAGTTCTTGACCATCAAAATTGGCCTTCCTCCAATTTAGAACTTTAATTTTTAGATCCGATCTACCCTTTTTCATCACTATTTTAAAACTAAGAAAATTATGGTTGCTGGCCTCAAAGTTTCCCCCAACTGACACCTCAGTCACCTGCTCTGCCTTATTTCCCAAGAATAAGTCAAGGTTTGCACTTTCTCTTGTAAATACATCCACATACTGAATCAGAAAAGTTTCTTGTATGCACTTAACAAATTCCTCTCCATCCAAGCTCTTAATAGTCTATGTTTGGAAAGTTAAAATCTCCTACCATAACCACCCCATTATTCTTACTCATAACTCAGATCTCCATACAAATTTGTTTTGCAATTTCCCGCTGACTGTTGGGGCATCTATAATATAATTCCAATATTATATTATATTGAAAGGTATTCAACTCTTTCTTATATCTCAGTTCCACCCAAATAACTTCCCTGGATGTATTTCAAGGAATATTGCTCCTAAGTACAGCCATAATGTTATCCCTAATCAAAAATGCCTCTTCCCCTCCTCTCTTACCCCTCCCTTTGATCCTTCCTATAGCATCTATACCTTGAAACATTAAGCTACCAGTCCTATCAATCCCTAAGCCATGTCTTTGTAACTGCTATGACACCCCAGTCCCATGTCCCAACCTTGCCCTGACTTTATCTGCCTTAACTGGTAGGCCTATTGCATTGAAATAAATGCAGTTTAATTTATTCATCCTACCTTGTTCTCTGCTTTATTCATGCCTGTCCTGACTGTTTGACATACTCCTTTTTCCAAGTGTACCAGCCTCAGACTTAACTCTTTCTTCACTTTCTCCCTTGGTCCCACCACCATGACCCGCCCCCCAACCACCCTACTAGTTTATATTCTCCAGATCAGTTCTAGCAAATTCTCCTGCCCTTCTAATTAGACCCCTTCCAATTCAGGTGCAATTACTCCTTATATGGGTCACTTCTACCAAGAAGAGATTCCAATGATCCAAAAATGTGAATCCTTCTCCCCTGCACCAGCTCCTCGGCCAGACATTTATCTGCTCCATCTTCATATTCCTTCTCTCACTCGCTCGTGGCACCTGGAGTAATCTAGATATTACTACCCTCCAGGACCTACTTTTTAAATTTCTGCCTAACTCCTATATTCTCTCCTCAGAATCTTGTCCATTTCTCTTCCTATGTTGTTAGTTCCAATGTGTACAATGATATCATGCTGATCCCTCTCCCCTTTGAGAATTTTCTGCACCCTCTCTGAGATATCCTTGATCCTGGCTCCAGGAAGACAACACAAAATTCTGATGTCTCATTGTCAGCTGCACAAACTTCTGTCTGTACCTCTGATTACACAGTTCCTATCACAATCTATCATTTGGAATTTAGTGTACCCCTCATTACATTAGAGCCAGTCTTGGTACCAGAAACCTGGCTGTCAGTTCTATATTCTCCTGAGAATCTATCACATTTTCCAAAATAGCATACTTGTTTGAAATGGGGATAACCACTACCTGCTTCTCTCTCTTACCTTTCCTGGAATTAACCCATCTACCTGAATGTACCTTCAGTTTATGTCCCTCCCTGCAACTGCCATCCATCACACCCCCTAGCTCCTGTAAATTCCTCAGTGCCTCTAATTGCCACTCCAACCGATTAAGTGCAATCCAATAGGATTCACAACTAAACACACTTCCTGCTAACATAATGATCAGTAACATGGAAACTCTTCCTGACCTCCCACATCCAAAAGGAAGAGCACATCAATCTACTAAAGGTTATCTTTGCACTTTAGTGATCTACAGACCCAGAAAATGGCAGTGTTACTGCTCTAAAAACATTGAACCAGGCTAACTTGGTACATAGACCAGACCCCTTACAGTGTGGAAACAGGCCCTTCGGTGCAGGTGTCCCAGACATGTTCCCTAAAGTGCTCTGCAAGAAAGCGTCCAGTCTCCCAATGTAAAGGAGACTGCATCGAGAGTAATGGATACAATAAATGACATTGGTGGATGTGCCAGTGAAATTTTGATGGATGAGGAAGGCTCCTTTGGGGCCTTGGATGGAGGTGAGGGGGAGGTGTGGATGCAGGTTTCGCAATTCCTGCGGTGGCAGAGGAAGGTGCCAGGGGAGGTGGCAGGGGTGGGTGGGTTGTTGGGGGGCATGGACCTGACCAGATAGTCACGGAGGGAACGGTCTCTGCGGAAAGTGGAAAGGGGTGAGGAGGGAAATATATCCCTGGTGGTGAGGTCCGTTTGGATGTGGCGGAAATGTCAGCAGATGATATGGTTTATGTGCAGTTTGGTTGGGTGGAAGGTGAGGACCGGGGGTTTCTGTCCTTGTTGTGTTTGGAGGGGTGGGGTTTGAGGGCAGAGGTGCCGGATGTGGATAAGATGCATTGGAGGGCATCTTCAACCACGTGGGAAGGGAAATTAAAGAAGGAGGCCATCTGGTGTGTTCTGTGGTGGAACTGGTCCTCCAGGGAGCAGATATGGCAAAGGCGGAGGAATTGGGAATACAGGATAGCATTTTTGCAGGAGGTAGGGTGGGAAGAGGTGGAATCCAAGTAGCTGTGGGAGTCGCTGGGTTTGTAAAAAATGTCAGTGTTAAGTCAGTTGTCATTGATAGAGATGGAGAGATCCAGGAAGGGGAGGGAGGTGTCAGAGATAGTCCAGGTGAATTTAAGGTCAGGATGGAATGTGTTGGTGAAGTTGATGAACTGCTCAACCTCCTCATGGGAGCACGAGGTGGCGCCAATGCAGTCATCAATATAGTGGACGAAAAGGTGGGGACTGGTGCTGGTTTAACTCTGGAAGATGGACTGTTCTACGTGGCCAGCAGAGACAGGCATAGCTGGGGCCTTTGCGGGTGCCCATGGCTACCCTTTCATTTGGAGGAAGTGGAAGGATTCAAAGGAGAAATTGTTAAGGGTGAGGACAAGTTCCATCTGCTCCACCTTCCTCTCCAACCTATCACCTTCATCCCCACCTCCATCCACATAGTGTATTCTTGGCTACCTTCTCCCCAGCCCCACTTCACTCTCATTTATCTCTTCACCGCAGAGGCTCCCTGCCTCATTCCTGATGAAGGGCTTTTGCCCAAAACATCGATTTTCCTGCTCCTCGGATGCTACCTGACATGCTGTGCTTTCCAGCACCACTCTAATCTAGACTCTGTCCTCATATCCTCTCAGTCTGCTTCATTGCAATCTTGACCTACTTCACATCCTCCCAGTCTGCTTCATAGTTATCATAATCATCCATTGTTTACAGTTTTTCTCTCCTTATCTAAGGAAGGTTAGATTTGCAATACAGGGAATTCAACTGACATTCATATAATTAGTTCCTGAGTTGGCAGGATTGTGTTTTCAGGAGAGGTTGAGAAAACCAGATCTGCATTCCAAAGACTTTTTAAGAAGGATGGTGATCCTCTTGAAACTTACTCAATTATTACAAAGTTAAAAGTCACACAACACCAGGTTATAGTCCAATGGGTTTAATTGGAGGCGCTAGCTTTCGGAACGCTGCTCCTTCTTCCGATGGTTGTGGAGTACACAATTGTAAGACACAGGATTTATAGCAAAAGTTTACAGTGTGATGTAACTGAAATTATACATTGAACAATGTTTGGACAAACCCTACCCGTACACCAGATATGTTTAGATCAGGAAGAAAATGACGGGCACCTGGAAATACTTAGAGCTGCCCTCATAAGAACAGGGTATGATGCTCAACCCATCGACTGCCAGTTCCGACGTGCCACAGCAAGGAACCGTAATGACCTCCTCAGGAGACAGACATGTGCGGCAACCGACAGGGTACCCTTCGTTGTTCAGTACTTCCCAGGAGCCAAAAAAACTACACCATGTTCTTCACAACTTGCAACACAGACTTAGACCCATTTACACTCACACACACATATACACTCACTCACAGACTCTCACAACCCCCCACTCCAGACACATACACATACACACACAAACACATAAATCCACCTGCACACATATATGTTTTGTGGTGTAAATTTGTACTTGCAGAGTTACATTATACTTTGCTCAAAAAACAGCATGAATCCATGTAAGACTCTGTTAACTCATTTTTCAGATTAGAATCAGTCTAAACATTATGGCACAGACAACAGCAAACAGGGGGCGAACACCTTCAACACATTATGTGGGCTGACAACAATTGTTAAAGTTAACCTGAGAATGTAACTTTAAAAAAATAGTTTTGTGATTTACATGTGAAAGAAATGAAACTAACATGGTCATTCTAACAGATGAGAGATATAACAAACAATCAAGGTATTTTTCAATGTATAACTTCAGTTGCATCACACTGTAAACTTTTGCTATAAGTTCTGTGTCCACAACCACTTGATGAAGGAGCAGCACTCCGAAAGTTAGTGCTTCTAATTAAACCTGTTGAATTATAACCTGGTGTTGTGTGATTTTTAACTTTGTACACCCCCAGTCCAACACTGGCATCTCCAAATCACAATTATTACTGGGTGTGACAGGGTGAGTACAGATCCAATGTGGCTGCTGACTCGAGAGTCAGAGTTATAAAATCTCATAAAGGATGAATGGCTGGCCACTTAAGACTGAGATGAGGAAAAATGTTTTGGACTTGGTGAATATTTGGAATTCTCAACCTCAGAGGGTTGTGGAAGCTCAGTCATTAAGCAGTTTCAAGACAAAAAGAAAACGACAGCTTTCGGGAGCCTAACAAGACTACTGGATATGGAGATGGAGCATGAAAATGAGTAGATGATCAGCCATGATCTGGCAAGACACGTTCGATGAGCTGAAAAGCCCACTTCTGGTCCCACGTTTCACCTGAATCCATCTTAGCTTCCATGGTCGTAAAAACCTCTCAACGTTTCCTATAAATAATAAACGCGTGATTACTCCTGATCAACAAGAGAAGTATTTACTGCTCCTCGGATGCTGCCTGAACTGCTGTGCTCTTCCAGCACCACTAATCCAGAAAGAGAAGTGTGTCTGTGACCGGCTCGAGTAGAATACTGAGCATTGATCCATCCCTGAGGCAGGTCACAAATGCAGGATGCTCTGGAACAGCATCGCGCTGTAACAATCATCGCGTGTACCACCAGGCGGCTCAGCGCTGCTCCCGCGTGTGCGCGGGCCCAGTCCGGGCGCCGGCAACGGGGCCGCGCACGCCGCGGCGTTATGACGCAGGCTGCAGGGAGGGGGGGCCTGTGATGGCGGCGAGGCCGCGGATTTCGGTGCCGGTTTTTGTGCACGGACTGAGCGCGAGCGCGGAGCCTGCCGCCAATACCTATCGCTGGCAGTGAAATCTTCATGGGGGTCGCTGAGGGGAAGGGGAGGCGGGGAAAAAAAATCATCCCAAGTTTGCGGTTTCTTTCGTACTAAGGTAGGCGAGTGGGCCAGGTTAGCGCGAAGCTGGGGCGCACGGGGGGTGGGAGGGTGTGCGGCCTGTCACCAGATGCTTGGCGCTCAAAACCGCCAGGGCCCGCGGAGGTGGTTCCGAGTGGAGGCCGGGGGGGTTGTGGGGGTGGTGAGGGTCCGCGTTGTCGGCTCTGAGCCGGGCCGGCGTGAGGCTGCGGGCCAGGCCGCTCCGCTCCGCTCCTTTCCCCGCCAGGAAGGAAGTTGTGTTGCAGCCATTTGCCGCATCTCTGAAGCGGGGGCGGGGGGAGGAATCTTCCCTGAACGGCCCGAGGACGGAAACTGGGTCGCGAGAGAGTAATTCTGCCGGCGGGACAAACTGCAAACTCATTGACATCTGGAGCCGGGACCTCCGCAAGGACGCGGCACCGTTTCTGTGATTTGGGGCGATTGCAAGTGGTTCACTGGTTTAAACTAAACTACGCGGCGTTAAGTCCGCCAGGCGAATGCACTTGAAAATTACTGACTGTAATCTAACAAGTAAAGATGAATCATGCTCCGCATGGTCATCCTTAAGGAAAAGGGAGTTCTTAATTATCTGTGAGCCTTTGCTGTGTTTTATGCTGCGGGCCAGTTTGGAAGCAGTGGTTTTGGCGGAAGTCTGCCTAAATAAACTCGAGCTTTGCAAGTCTTGTGAAGTCGAGTTCGTGGTGGGTTTAGAAACGTGTACGGGTTGTTGAAACGGTTGGGCAAGAAGTGATGAAACCTAATAATAGGAAAATGTACGGTGAGATATTTTTGATGGGAAGAATGGAGACAGAGACAAAATTAAAGAACTTAATTCTAAAGTGGGTGGCTATAGGTGCAGAGTGATCTGTCGGTATGTGTGCACTAGTTGACCAATATGGTAGAGCAGGTTGAAAACGTGACGAATGAGGCACAGAGGATCTGGGTTTTATAGACATAAAGTACAAACCTATGTACGTACATGTGAACATTCAGAGGTGGGGTCGATGTTTTTTTGAGCTTGCCTCCCCATTTGATAGGATCAAAACTTATCTGATTATGATCTCAACTATACTTCCTAGTCTACCTTGGATACACTTTATCTCCATTGACAATCAATGGGTTCTGAAGAGGAAGAAATGCTGAACAAGAGGTCAAAAAAAATTCGAAAGAAATATGATCATAGAAAGCATGCATAAATCAGTCCATTGCTTGAATAACACTTCTAGAAGGGAAACTGCTCGGTTACATAGCTTTAAGACCTGGCCAGGGTGGCAGAGCTGGTGGGCATACTATTGAAGGAAAGAAACTGGAATTCTATTTGAGGAAGATCAGAACCAAGACGGGCAAATGAGTGTAATATTCTAAGAAAAATGTGATTAATAAACCGTTTTTCACCCCTCAAAGATCTACCTAATGTAATCTTTAAAAAAATTATTGAGCCCTGTTTCTGTTGCATTTTGGGGAGAAAGATTCCATTGACTAACTGCTCTTTAAGAATGAATCTTGTCCTTCTTGTCTAAAATGATTTTTTTTTACACTGCCCCTGTTGCTTCTCTCCCCAAAAAGGGAAAGCATCTCAGCATCCACTCTATCCAGACGCTTCAGGAAGTTTCAATAAGATCAGTTCTCATTCTTCTAAATTCCAGTTGGTATAACCTTTCTTCATAAGGTAAATCTTGCATCGTAGGAATGCGTTTAATGAATCTTCTCTCGACTGCATTTAATGTGTCAAATTTGGAGACCAATACTGTGGACACTACTCCAATTGTAGTTATACCAAAACCCTATTGAGACATTAACCATATCTACTTTTATATTTCAGTCCCCTCACGATGAATGCCTAAATTGCAGTTACTTTCTTAATTACCTTCTGTTCCTGTATATTTGATTCACCTAGCAGGATGCCAGATCCATTTGACTATTTGTATTAAATGGAATTCACCCTCTGTTTAACATGGACATTTTGTTCATATTGGCAGGATGAACATAGTTGTTTTTCCCATATTGTACAGCATCAGCCCAAAAAATAACTATCTACATCCTTCTACCAACTCTTGACAACTTCCTTTCCTACATATCCTAGTGTCATTGATAAATTTAGATGCTCCACGTTTGACTTCTTCATATAAGCCATTGTATATTACAAAACATTCTCTTTTGCCAGCAACATCTACATCCTGTGGACAAGGCCAACATTTGTTGCTCATCCTTCATTGCCCTTAAATTGAATGGCATTGCTTAACAGGGAAGAACTCTGACAAGCTAGGGAAGTGATTGTTGGGTCTCTTGCTGAGATATTTGTATCATTAATAGTCAGGGGTGAAGTGCAGGAAGACTGGGGGTAAGCTAACATCGTGCCATTATTTAAGAAAGGTGGTAAGGAAAAGCCAGGGAACTGTAGACTATGAACCTTATGTTGGTGGGCAAATAGTTGGAGAGAATCCTGAGGGACAGATGTATATGTATTTGGAAAGGCAAGGGCTGATTATGGATAATCAGCTTGGCTTTGTGAGTGGGAAATCAAGTCTTACTAACTTGATTGAGTTTTTTGAAGAAGTAACAAAGAGGATTGATGAGGGCAGAGCCATGGACTTGATCTTTATGGACTTCAGTAAGGTATTTGACAAGGTTCCTCTGGTAGATTGGTTAGCAAGGTTAGATCACATGGAATCCAGGGAGAGCTAGCCATTTGGATACAGAACTGGCCTGAAAATAGGAGAGGGTGGTAGTGGAAAGTTGCTTTTCAGACTGGAGGCCTGTTACCAGCAGTATCCACAAGGATCAGTGCTGGTCCACTGCTTTTTGTCATTTATATAAATGATTTGGATGTGAACATAAGAGGTAATGTTAGTAAGTTTGCAGATGATACCAAAGTTGGAGGTGTAGTGGACAGCGAAGAAGGTTACCACAGTGTACAGTGGGATCTTGATCAGATAGGCCAATGGGCTGAGGAGTGGTAGATGGAATTTAATTTAGATAAATGTGAGGTTCTGCATTTTGAGAAGGCAAATCAAGGCAGGGCATATACACTTAATGGTAAGGTCCTGGAGAGTGTTGCTAAACAAAGAGCGCACATTCATAGTTCCTTGAAAGTGGAGTTGCAGGTATATAGGATAGTGCAGAAGACATTTGGTGTGCTTTTCTTTATTGGTCAGTGCATTGAGTCCAGGTGTTGGGAAGTCATATTGTGGCTATCCAGGGTATTGGTTAGGCCACTTTTGGAATTTTCTGTGCAATTCTGGTTTTGCTGCTGTGGGAAAGATGTTGTGACACTTGAAATGGTTCAGAAAAGATTTACAAAGATGTTGCTAAGGTTGAAGGGTTTGAGCTCTAGGGAGAGGCTGAATAGGGCTTGGCCTGTTTTCCCTTGAGTGATGAAGGCTGAGGGGTGACCTTAGGTTTATAAAATCATGAGGAGCATGGATGGGATTAATTGGTGAGGTCTTTTCCCTGGGGTGGGGGGAGTCAAAGCTTAAGGGGAGAAATTTTAAGAGGGACCTGAGGGGCATCTTTTTCACGCAGAGGGTGGTGCATGTATGGAGTGAGCTGCCAGAGGAAGTTGTGGAGGCTGATACAATTTCAACATTTAAAAGACGTCTGGATGGGTATATGAATAGGGAGGGTTTAGAGGGATATGGGCCAAATGCTGGCAAATAGGACTAGGTTAATTTAGGTTGGCATGGACAAAATGAACCAAAGGGTCTTTTTCTGTGCTGTTCATCTCCATGACCTTATAATAGCCATTTGAGTCTCATGTAGTATACAAGTTAAGGATGGCAGATATTCTTCCTAAAAGGACAGTAGTGAACCAGATGGATTTTTACAACAATTGATAGTTTCACGGTTCCTTTACTAGGACTAGATTTCATAATTATTAACTGAATCACTGGATTACTAATTCCAGTGAGAACTGGTGTGACCAGTTGTTCTGGTACACACTCCACTGGTTAGAACTTGCCTAGTCTCTACTTCCTGTTAACTAGCTAATCAATTCTTTATCATGCTAATATGTTATCCCTTACTTCAGGAGCTCTTATTTTGTATAGTGTTGTTCCCCTTCACCAAATCCTTTGGAAATTATGCACACCATATCTACAAGTTCCCTTTTATCTACCTTGCCTACTAATTGCTGAAAGAACTGTAGTAAATTAATTAAATAACTTGGCTTTCACAAAGTCACATTGATTCTTCTCACTCCCATTATGATTTTCCAGATATCCTGCTGTCACCTCAATGTATTCCAGTAATATCCAGTGATATTGTGATCTTTTATATTAACTGGACAGTTTCTTGTTTTCTATATCTCCCACATATTGAATAATAGTATTAGATTAGAACATAGCTGAATAGTCTATTCCTGCTTATTTCTTGTTATTTACTGATTTGTAGGTCCTCTTCCAGAATTTGAAGAATTTAGAAGAATTATGACTAATGCCTCTACTATTTCAGCAGCCATTTTAAAAAAAAATCTCTTAAAATGGAAAGTATCAGCTCCTGGGGATCTGTCAGCCTTTAGGTCTAATTGTTTTCCCAGTGCCTCTTTCCTGGTAATGGTAATTGTTTTAAGTATCTCCTTCCCTTTCACCTCATGATTTTCAAGTATCTTTAAGAATTTTTCTAAGTCTTTTATATTGAAGACAGGCACAAATGCTTCTGCCATTTCCTTGTTTTCCATTAATTAGTCCCAAGCTTCTGTCTCTAGAGGACCAATGCTGGCTTTACTTTTTTTTTCCTTTAAATATTTGCAGAAACTCTCACTATCATTTTTCATATTTCAAATTTGCTTTGTGACATATTCAGTTTTCTTCTTTTAAGTCATCCTTTTATTCTTACACTCTGTCCAGATCTGCCTTGTGCAGCCTTTCTTTCGATTTAAGGAAAGCAATAAGATGACAGAGCAGGGTGGTGATTTTGGTAATGATAATCAGAATGGCAGGAAGAAACAAAATGTACAACCTTAGGCGCACCAGCAGATATGAACAGAGATTGAAAAATGGTAAAAAGACAGCTTTTAGAGTCTAAATCAGTAGAAATAAATATGATTTGATAGCCATTGCGGTGATGGATGCAGGTTAATCAAGGCTGTGACCTGAATATTGAAGGGCATTTGGCATTTTCTTTTGGAATAACAGTAAATTAGGAAAAGTTGCTCATTTTGATAATGGAAGATCTGTAACATGTATCTGTCTAGGTTCTATAACCCCTAGATTTGCAGGGCAAAAATGTTGACAATCTCAATTTCAGTGAGTTCCTGATTTTGGATTTCCACAACCCTGCGAGGTCATTATACCATATAGCCTAGAACTATATTTTGAACTGTAATCAGATAAAAGCTAAGTAATGTGAATGCTAGAGATCTGAAATAAAAAAAGTAACTCTGCTGGAGAAATTCAGTAGGACTTGCAGCATCTGATGAGAGAGAGCTAACATTTCAAGTCCAATATGACTCTTACTTGGAACTGAAGGTGGCTAGAAAATAGTGTTTTTTATTTTGTTGACAAAGAGAGAAGAGAGCATGTGGAATTGAAGTTGAGGGTACCCAAAACAAAATATAAAGGAAGTGCTAATAATAGTTGGTTTGCCCCTCAGACCTTCATAGTTTCCCTGGCTTCTGATTGAAGTTGGTATTGATCAAACGTTTTAAAAAAAAAGCTTTTGGTTGTTCTTTCCTAAAGATTCCTTTGCAAATTTATTAGTTGATTTGTTTTTGTTGCACTGTATTTAGACTTAAAATGTGACTTTCCGTCATAGACCATAACATTAACTCTGTTTCCTCTCTTTGCTACCTGATTGTCCAGCATCTGAGGGTTTTTGCTTATGTCTGAGTTTTAAAAATCATATTTTAGATCTAAAGCAATGTAGCTCAGTGAGTACAAAGTGTTAGGTAAATGGGATTTGGTGCAAGTAAGAACATTGCAGCATTGTTTTAGATGGCGTCTAGTTTATGAAGAGTAGTATGTAGAGTGAAGTAAAAATAAAGTTAACAGCATGAATGAAGAATTCAGCAGCAGATGAACTGAGGTAAGGACAAGTCAGAAGATAGTGTAGAGATGGACATAAGCAATTTTGGTAATGGCACAGGTATGTAATTGGAATCAACTATTCAAACTTAGGTTCAGCTGTTGACCTGGAGAGTTTGGCGGGGGGGGGGAGGATAGGGAATCCAGAGCTAAACAGTCTTGTTTAGAGCTAGGACTGAAGACAACACATTCTTTCTAATTAAATGTAGGGGAATATCTCTGCTTTTCAGCACTGGACGTCAGGTAAGACATCCGATCACTTCACAGGTTGGAAGTTTCTTTGATAGTAGAACAACGAGCAATTTTCCAATCCGAGGGAATTCAAGAAAACTATGACTAATGTGTCAACAGTTTCCTTACCTGGTTTTAATACTCTGGGATGGAAATCTCAGCCCTGGAAATTTGTCCAACCTTAATTCTGTTATCTTTGCCGTTTCATTGTGTTTTGGTCATCGAATCTAATTGGTAACCCCAGTTTTCTTTGTATTCTTGGTTATTTATCCTCATCTGAAGCTATTTAGTAAGTTTATTACTTCCTGATTTCCACTTAACACCTGCATTTCTTGTTAAGGAGCCTTTAATACTATCAGCAGCATTTTAAAAATATATTCTTAAAAATCTTTAGTGCTTGCCTTGTAGCACTAAATATTCCTTTGCTATTCTTTGTCAATCAGTGGGATCACCACTGCTCCTTGCCTACTCTTAAGTTTAGGCTCGGTTCACGACTTGTCCCATTCCCCTGAAACATTAATTTGAATTAAATCATGTTAGTCGCTTTTAACTCCGCATTCTCTTACTATGACATTATTGACTAATTCAGGCCCATTGCTCACCATTAAATTGGAAATGGGCTGTTTGGTGATGATTTTCCAAAAACTTGTTGAGTCAATCTCTGAAAATTTGAACTATTTCATCATAATGGTTAGCACTAAATTGTGCTCTGCTCTCTGGATGGTAGTTTTGCCGGAATTGACATTTCCTTCCTATTATGAGTAAAATAAATCTCTTAAAATTGATCTTCAAAACAAAGGAAGAAGTTAATGAAGGTTACTTACTTTTAAGTTTACAGCATTTTTTAGTTTGTTGTCCATGGCTGATCATTGGTACTTCCACCAATTTTTTAAAAAAAGTACTTGCATAAAAGTACAGGAAAAGAAAAGCAAAACTGATTTTTTTTTTTATCAAAACCTTTGTAATTATGGCTGCATTACTGGGTCATTCTGAACAACCGGAGTTCTAGACAGAGCAGTACTTTAAAGAGTGAAGTATGTGACATAAAGATTGGATCAGTATGTGCAAGTATCAGCATTTTTATGCTCGTTCTTCTATCAACATTTTTAGGGGGTTTTGTAATCAGTTTCTGGAATTTTATCTGTATATGAGGGATAAGCTTGTATTGCTCCTTTCCATAGCTTTATTGTGGAATGGTAACTTTTGTAGGGTGCTGTTCTTCTGGTTCTTTGGCTTTGATGTTTGAATTTGGGTTCTTATAGTTAGTGAATGTTTGATTCATGCTGGAACTAGTTGGTTGGAGTGGTAGCACATTTATTTGATATTTAATTAACTGCTTTTTGGACAATGTGCAATCATGTAGGATTGGAGATAGTGTGCTTTAAGAAACACAAATATTCAAATTTCTTATTCTCTTCTAACAGAATTGTCATTTCAATTTTCAGTTTCTAAGATTTGAATGTTGACAGATCTTGGTGTTCTGATTTAGTGTTTCACTGTTAAGAACATACCAATTCAAATCTGCAGACTCTCAGAATATTGTAAAAAAAAAAAAGAGACAAATTTGTCAGTCCCAAGCTCCCAGAAGGTATCTGTACTTGGTATCTGTATATCTGGAATTTAGGGCTACAATGTCATTTGAAGTTTTCAAAAGCTGTTCCCTCATGTTCCTCCTTCAAAACAATGGATTTCTTTACTCACCATTCAAGCCTTACTTATTTTCACTGATCCCAGTCAATCACTTTCAATATGTGAATCGCTACCTCTTGTCTTTTGCAGGGCTTTCATTTGAACTAATTAAAATCATATTTCTTTAATGTCTTTGCAGTTCTTTGTTGCTTAGACGATTCATCACACTATCATCTCAAATGGAAGTCGTAAATTTCCTCTTACTGTAGCTACAACAAAGAAGTTGGGCTTTCGTTTTTTTTCAGTCATTCAGAGTATGGGCTTCACTGTCTGGGCTAGTATTCATTACCTGACCATTTTTGTCCATGGAAAGGTGGTGGTGAGCTGCAGCCTGTTTGGTGCACCCACATGAGTATTAGGGAGAAAGTTATAAAAGTTCGACCCAGCAACAGTGAAGGAATGGTAGTTATAATTCCAAGTCAGGATGGTGAATGGCTTAGAGAGGAAGTTGGTTGTGGTCTTCCCATGTATCTGCTACCTATGTCCTTCTACACTGTAATGACTGAGAGTTGGGAAAATGCTGTCTAAGGAGCCTTGATGAATTTTGCTAGGTCTTTTGATGGTACACCTGGTCAAATGTGACTTTGATGTTGAGGAATTCTGTCCCCAATTCATGAATACTGTCCATGCGAGATACTTCCATTGCCCTCTTCCACAGAATGTGAGAAGCTGCCATTGAAATCTGTTTGGAGTATCAGGTGTGACATGTAAGTTGGAAGGCCTGAAAAACTGATTGCTTGATTCAGTGTTGGCCTTATGAGCCAAGAATGATCTCCACCAGAGATTTCCCTCCCCTTTAATGCTTACTTTAATCCTGATTCTTTTTATTTAAATAAGTGCCTCATACGTAAGTGGAATGTTTATGTTGTTAAATATCTGGCTGTCAGCTCAGTGATAATGGAGATAAATTTAATTCGTTCTATCGACAACAGTTTTGGACTAGTCTGACTTTGTCATATTTGTCCCTTTCTGTCTTGTCATGCTGAACATTGTCCACCCAGACCTTGGCTTTTGCTGATATAGCTGGGTGAAATACATTCGAGCTGTCTCCCTCCATTCTGGAAGGGCCTGAACTATCTCAGTTGTGTTTATGGGATTTTCTTTCTTGCAAAAAAAAAGTTCTACAATTGGGATTCTTTGTATCCTGGACTGTCTTTGTATTACTGTCATGAAGTTTGGCTCTGGTATATTTACACCAATCTTTGCTCGTTGAAAGACTTAGATCTTATAACACAATCAAATTAGCCGTTGCCTAATTATCTCTCAACTTCACTTTTTAAAAAATAGTCTTGACTCCTTACATTAGGCAGGAAATGTTCTAAAATCATAAGATGAAGTGGTGAGACATCACCTATAGGTTATGTGAAGTGTGATAAATGTGCATCTCAATTCTGAGGTGTTTGTTTCTGGTTGGGCGTGTGGCTCGATTTGACTGGTTCCTTAGTGCCCTCGGAAACTGTGAGCTTAGTCTGTGAAGCTTTGACAGTAAGTATCTGACTTCTAGAAAACCTGCCATGAAAATACCAGGTGACCCTGCGGAAGATAGGGGTACTGTATCTCTGACAAAAAATATGGATTTTTTTTGCATGCTGTGAAATTTTTAAGATTTCCTTCATTATAATTGAGTGCTGATAGCCTTATCATTTACCCTTGGTGAAAATTCCAAGCCATGTCTTTTGGGCTGGGATTACCAATTGTGCCAGTGTTTGAATGTGGTTTCTCCGAAAAATTAAATTATAGCGAATAGCTTTCTGGCAGACAGTATACTTCCATAGAACAAAGCTGTATGCTCCTTGGATGCTGCCTAAACTACTGTGCTCTTCCAGCACCACTAATCCAGAAAATAGAAATTAATATTGCTAATTGGTGGGAATGTATAACTCATTTGTAGTTTGTCATTATCTGCTGAGTATATTCTTTGAAGCAGTCACACTTTCTTAGCTTCAAAATTCTAATGTCTATGATTGCTTTGACTATGTCCTTTTTCTCTAAAATGGTTACTATTTTGATACAGAAATGAACTATATGTAGAGGAACAATTCTATTGAATTGTTACATTGCTCCTTACAAAGATGATGCATCTGACTGAGAGCATTTACGTTGAGCCTGTCATGTCTCCCAACATATTTCATGTCTGTAGAATTGGCTAAACAGCTGAATATTCTCTAAACTATCAATCACATCAAATGCCAAAATTCAGTTGAGTTTCAGTTGAGGTTATATTTAGAGAGAATTTGACATTTATATTATGCCTTTTACTTTCTTTGATTGTCCTTGGCTTTGATGGAGTCGATTAAATGGAGTTAAAATTTGGGTGGGCTGAGGTGCTGAATGGCCCCTTTCTATTCTAATTTCCCGTGTTCAAATATGTTCCAAGATTCAAAGTGTGTATTAACGTTGCATCTTTTAGTGAGGGGCAGAAAAGGTCAATGAAATGATGGGTTTAGCATGATAACATGTTGGAGAATAAATGGCAATTCTAGCTCTGCAAACCTTTGGGTTACTGAAGTCTGATTTCTCCTTCTGTTGTGCGAAGACAGATTTAATTTGCTAATGTATTGGATTCTTGCTTAAAATCAAAATTTGTTAAATAACATGACCATTCATTCACTGCCTTGATTTTTCCAATGAGATGTGTACCTAGGGCAGGTTTAACTTAGAAAACATTTCTCAGCAAGTCATCTAATTTTTGCAATGATGCTTGTTCAAATTTTGAAAAATTGCTTGACTTTCCAAATAAAAATATATGATAAAGCTTTGTCTTGAGTTGTTATAATAAGCAGAAAAGGAATTCTTTCAAATTACTAAGCCAAAGTAATTGGTTCTTGGTCATCTATTTTGTAATATGCACTAACTTCAATGATAAGGATTTAAAATAAATTATTGTAATTGGTGCAGTTTCACAACAATTAGAATATTTTTGTACATGGACAAAATATCTGTTGAATGTGGCAGGAAAAATTATTTTTAAAATGTGTTTACCTAATTCTAAATTATACTTGGGTACAGCCAGATGTACACCATATTCCTGCTTGTCCTAGGAGCACTAGTAATGTGGTTCTGTTATTCTGGCAAACTGCAATGAAGTGCCTGTAATTTTACATTGGTTTTGGAGAAAGCTTGATTTTGAGTGCTAATAAACACATTTTTAAGTTTGTTTATTTGCCATGAATTGCATTAGCGTTGAAAAATAGTTTTCAATTTATCCTGCAAGACCAAAAATGAGCAGCCATGAGCTCTCGAATACATTTTTGATAATGTGTATTGAAAATTTACAGTGTAGGCAAATGACCATAAGATTCTGAAAATTATTTAATCAACCTGTTGCAATGTCATGACACACGGCAAGTTCAGGTAACATTTGCTTCCTGGTGCAGAAGTAGGGACACTGCCACTATGCCACAAGATCTCTCAAGTCTCTTTGTACTCAAAACTCCAATTAACACAGACTACCTTTGTGAAAACAAATAATATGTAACTAATAACAAAGGCAAACACTATATAATTTAGTGTCTAATCTTTTTTCTGTTTTTATTCCAGCACTGATTCTGTCCAACAACAGGATTGCTAGTGTGTCCACCAAATCTACTCTACCTCAAAGTTAGTCATGTACTGTGACACAACTTGTATCAACGGAAATGCTGCAGCTTACAAAAATAAATCATCTGGAATGGAAGTGTGATATGATTGTATGGAATGACCCCGAGCTATTTCAAAGTGGAATATTTTGAAGTCGAGTCTATTAGGGTTTTCCAGCTTTCAACATTAGCATATAAATCGTTCACCATTTGTCATTTTAACAACAAATTACAAGTCTCAAGATAGAGTTTTCAAACTGGGTGAAGATATTCATTAATGGAATGCAATCATGTCCAATAAGGAAGACAAGCAGATCAATACTGAATATGCTGTATCTTTGTTGGAGCAGCTTAAATGTTTCTATGACCAGCAGCTGTTGACTGATATAGTTTTAATTGCAGAGAGCACTGAATTTCCGTGTCATAAGATGGTTCTTGCTACATGTAGCTCCTATTTCAGGTAAATTGCAGTCGTCTTATTTTCTTAACTGCTATATTTGAATATTGTTATTTCACTTTTGGAGATTTCTAAATGTTTTCCAGATAAATTTGAAATGAGTTTTACTTAACCATTCAACTTCCTCTTTACATAATGTTGAGTTTTCTGATCTTTAGCTTCTGAACACTGAAATTTAAAAACTTATTTTTGGAGATCAATCCTGGATTAATTTCAATTGATGCAAACAGTCAGCTGCTTTAAAACAAAAACCTGAGTTGAAATGGCTGCTTGATAAAACCTACATAAAACAAAATAAACCTATAATTTGTATCTGTCCTATCATAACCATACTTAATGGTCATATACAGGCATGTCTTAAATTTTAGAGATCAGAATTGGCATGGGTTATATCCATGTAAGTTTGAAGCATCACAAGCAGGATCATGTTTATCTTTAGAAAGAAAGAGAAATGAAAATGTCACCATAAATTGCTCAACACCTGTTCAGGATCAAAAGATCTACTGCAAAAAGTGCTGTGGATGCTGGAGATCTGAAATAAAGACAGAAAATGCTTGAGAAACTAGTTAATATTTCAGATTCAATATGACTATTCCAAAGAAGATCACCTTGAGTTTCTTAAACTTTCTTTTTCTTTAATTATTGAAGAAGCTACTTCTTTGAACTTCTGCACTTAATGTTGTAAAACTACTTGTCTAATTCAAGTTGGAAATAAATGGACCATTTGATTTCCCTTCCATCCCTTCTTCCAAACGTTCTCAGGGATGTAGTACCAAAATACAGTTCTCTGAGCTGGCTGTCAGGTTTCTTCCTTAATTCTGTGTAAGGGAATATCCTGGAAGTTTGGAAAATATTGTGCAGAATATTAATTCTACAAATTTACAACTACACTTACAAAGCTTTTTTGAAATTTTTCAATGAGTTTTTAGTTATGAACTTATCTTCCCCATTTTCCTTGCATTTTAAACAAAGTTAATGCCAGTGCCTGCATTACTGATAGCTAGGCAATCCATCAGAAATTAAACTGAGACTTGGATCCCAATGTTTAGTTTCATGATATTTTTAGTTTGCCTAACATGTAACAGAGACAGATGCTCCAAGGCCCAGTGGCATTATGAGCCTTTTTGATTTGACAGAAGGAGATCATTAGTATAATGTGGGTGTGTGGTGTTACACTTATTCTCTGCAACATGCAAAATGGTCAATCTATCCATCAATTTCTTGAAAATATTTTGTTCTCTACTTTTACTACCACTAAACCTGCATATGATTTTAAAAAAATATATTAATTTGAAGTGGGTGTTGCTGGCCATCTTTTATTGCCTGTCCTTTCCCTTGAGAGGATGGGGAGCTAGTTCCTTGAACCATTGCTGTCCATTTGGTGTAGCTATATTCACAATGCCATTAGGAAGGGAGTTCCACGATTTTGACTCCGTGACACTGAAGGAACATGGTTGCATTTCCAAGTCAGGAAGATGAGTGGCTTGGAGGCAACTTGCAGGTAGTAATGTTCCCATGTATCTGCTGCCCTTGTTCTTCCAGATGGTCATAGTTATAGAGATATAAGCACGGAAACAGACTCTTCGGTCCAACCCGTCCGTGCTGACCAGTTATCGCAACATAATCTAGTCCCACTTGTCAGCACTTGGCTCGGAGCCCTCCAAATCTTTCTTATTCATTACACCTATCCAGATGTCTTTTGAATGTTGCAATTGTACTGGCCTCCACCATTTCCTCTGGCAGCTCATTCCGTACTTTTGTCGATACTCTGACCAGTAAAGGAAAGCATACCAAGTGTCGCCTTCACTATCCTATCTACCAGTGACTCTACCATCAAGGAGCTTTGAACCTGCATTCCAAAGTCTCTTTGTTCAGCAACACTCCCTAGGAACTTGCCATTAAATGTACAAGTCCTGCTAAGACTTACTTTTCCAAAATGCAGCCCTTCGCATTTATCTAAATTAAACTCCATCTGCCACTCCTCAGTCCAATGGCCCATTTGATCAAGATCCCATTGTAATCTGAGGTAACCTTCTTCGCTGTACACTGCACCTCCGATTTTGATTTCATCTGCAAACCTACTATCTATACCTCATGCTCACATCCAAATCATTTATATAAATGACAAAAAGTAAATCCTTGTGGCACTCCATTGGTCACAGGCCTCCAGTCTGAAAACAACCCTCCACCACTACCCTCTGTCTTCTCCCTTCGAGCCAGTTCAGTATCCAAATGGCTAGTTCTCCCTGTATTCCATGAGATCTAACCTTGCTAACTAGTCTCCCGTAGGGAACCTTGTCGAACACCTTACTGAAGTCTATATAGGTCACGTCTACCGCTCTGCCCTGATCGATCCTTCACTTGCGTATTCAGAAAACTCAATCAAGTTTGTGAGACATGATTTCCCATGAACAAAGCCATGTTGACTATCCCTAATCAATCCTTGCCTTTCGTACATCCTGTCCCTCAGGGTTCCGTCCAACAACTTGCCCACCAAGGTCAGGCTCACTGGTCCATAGTTCCCTGGTTTGTCCTTAGCACCTTTCTGAAAAAGTGGCAGCACATTAGCCAACCTCTAGTCTTCTGGCACCTCACCTGTGACTATCGATGATATAAATATCTCAGTAAGAGGCCCAGCAATCACCTCCCTAGCTTCCCACAGAGTTCTAGGGTACATCCAATCAGGTCCTGGGGATTTATCCACTTTTATTTGTTTCAAGACATCCAGCACTTCCTCATCTGTAATATGGACAGTTTTAAAGATGTCATAATCTATTTCCTGACTTTATCTCTTCCATGTCCTTCTCCACAGTAAATACTGATGCAAAATACTCGTTTAGTATCTCTTCCATCTCCTGCGGCTCTACACAAGAGCCACCTTGCTGATCTTTGCGGGGCTTTATTCTCTCCTGAGTTACCCTTTTGTCCTTAATGTATTTGTAAAAACCTTTTGGATTCTCCTTAACCCTATTTTCCAAAACTATCTCTTGTCCCCTTTTTGCCCTCCTGTTTTCCCTCTTAAGTATACTCCGACTGCCTTTATACTCTTCTAAGGATTCATTCGATCTATCTTGTCTCTACCTGACATAGAGTCATACTCATAGAGATGTACAGCATGGAAACAAACCCTTCCGTCCAACCCGTCCATGCCGACCCAATCTAGTCCCACCTGCCAGCACGCGGCCCATATCCCTCCAAACCCTTCCTATTCATATATTCATCCAAATGCCTCTTAAATGTTGCAATTGTACCAGCCTCCACCACTTCCTGTGGCAGCTCATTCCATACATATTCCACCCTCTGCATGAAAAAATTGCCCCTTAGGTCTCTTTTAATTCTTTCCCCACTCACCCTAAACCTATGCCCTCTAGTTCTGGACTCCCTGACCATAGGAAAAAGACTTTGTCTATTTACCCTATCCATGCCCCTCATAATTTTGTAAACCTCTATAAGGTCACTTCTCCGCCTCCGACACTCCAGGGAAAGCAGCTCGAGCCTGATCTGCCTCTCCCTGTAGCTCAAATGCTCCAACCCTGGCAACATCCTTGTAAATCTTTTCTGAACCCTTTCAAGTTTCACAACATCTTTCCGATAGGAAGGAGACCAGAATTGCACGCAATATTCCAACAGTAGCCCAACCAATGTCCTGTACGGCCAGAACATGACCTCCCAACTCTTGTACTCGATACTCTGATCAATAACGGAAAGCATACCAAACGCCGCCTTCACTATCCTATCTACCCGTAACTCCACTTTCAAGGTGCTATGAACCTGCAATCCAAGGTCTCTTTGTTCAGCAACACTCCCTAGGACCTTACCATTAAGTGTATAAGTCATGCTAAGATTTGCTTTTCCAAAATGCAGCACCTCGCATTTATCTCAATTAAACTCTATGTGCCAGTTCTCAGCCCATTGGCCCATCTGGTCCAGATCCTGTCATAATCTGAGGTAACCCTCTTCGCTGTCCACTACACCTCTAATTTTGGTGTCATCTGCAAACTTACTAACTATACCTCCTTATGCTCGCATCCAAATCATTTCTGTAAATGACAAAAAGTAGAGGGCCTAGCACCGATCCTTATGGCACTCCACTGGTCACAGGCCTCCAGTCTGTAAAACAACCCTCCACCACCACAAAGGATCAGTTAGACTCAAAACATCAGCTGTTTTCTCTCCTTACAGATGCTGCCAGACTTGCTGAGATTTTCCCACATTTTGTCTTTTTTGGCTCCCCCACCACCCTCTGTCTTCTACCTTTTAAGCCAGTTCTGTATCCAAATGGCCACTTCTCTCTGTATTCCGTGAGATCTAACCTTGCTAACCTGTCTCCATGAGGAACCTTGTCGAATGCCTTAATGAAGTCCATATAGATCACGTGTTGCTCTACCCTCATCAATCCTCTTTGTTACTTCAAAAAACTCAATCAAGTTTGTGAGACATGATTTCCCACGCACAAAGCCATGTTGACTGTCCCTAATCAGTCCTTGCCTTTCCAAATACATGTACATCCTGTCCCTCAGGATTCCCTCCAACAACTTGCCCACCACCGTGGTCAGGCTCACTGGTCTATAGTTCCCTGGCTTGTCTTTACCGCCCTTCTTAAACAGTGGCACCACGTTTGCCAACCTCCAGTCTTCCGGCACCTCACCTGTGACTATCTATGATACAAATATCTCAGCAAGAGACCCAGCAATCACTTTTGTAGCTTCCCACAGAGTTCTCGGTTACACCTGATCAGGTCCTGGGAATTTATCCATCTTTACCCGTTTCAAGACATCCAGCACTTCCTCCTTTGTAATCTGGACGTGTTGCAAGATGTCGCCATCTATTTCCCTACATGCTTCCTTTTTCGTAACCAAACCCTCAATTTCTCTAGTCATCCAGCATTCCCTGCACCTACCAGCCTTTCCTTTCACCCTAACAGGAATATACTGTCTCTGGACTCTCGTTATCTCATTTCTGAAGTCTTCCCATTTTCTAGCCGTCCCTTTACCTGCGAACATCTGCCCCCAATCGGCTTTTGAAAGTTCTTGCCTAATACCATCAAAATTAGCCTTCCTCCAATTTAGAACTTCAACTTTTAGATCTGTTCTATCCTTTTCCATCAGTATTTTAAAATTAATAGAAGTTTGGTCGCTGGCCCTAAAGTGCCCTCCCAATGATACCTCAGTTACCTGCCATGTCTTATTTCCCAAGAGTATGTTAAGTTTTGCACCTTCTGCAGTAGGTACATCCACAAATTGATTCAGAAAATTTTCATGTACACACTTAACAAATTCCTCTCCATCTAAACCCTTAAGTATGGCAGTCCTAATCTATGTTTAGAAAGTTAAAGCCCTCTGCCATAGCGACCTGATTCTTCTTACAGATAACTGAGATCTCCATACAAATTTGTTTTTCAATTTCCTGCTGACTATTAGGGCCATGGATTTTGAAATTGCTGTCTATGGAGCCATGGTGAATTTCTGCAGTGCATCTTGTTGATGGCGTACACTGCTGCTACTCTGTGTCAAAACCAATTAAGCACGAATATTATTGGAATGTACCAGTATTGACAGTATGTATTTGCATCTGTTTAATTTAACTGTTTATTTAATCCAAATGAATTACTGGGATTATTTTATTCTGATTTAATTTGGCACCAAGCTAAATTATGGTGTGCTCTATGACTGAATAGAAAAATAAAAAATGCGGTATAAATGGCAGTAGTAATAAGGAGAATAGAAAGCTTACATCTTGAATGAATGAAGAAAGAAAAGCAAGTAAGGACACAAAATTTCTTTTTAAAAAAAAATGCAAGTGACAAATAATTGTTATCTGCTTTGGCTCTGTAATTGTTCTCTATTGTCTCATTTTACTTAAAGTTAATTACCTACATTGGATCTCTCTTCAGGGCTATGTTTATGAGTGGACTGAGTGAAAGCAAGCAAACACATGTTCACTTGCAGAATGTGGACGCACCCACACTTCAGATAATCATTAGATATGCATACACGGGTAACCTGGCAATAAATGACAGCACTGTGGAACAGCTCTATGAGACATCGTCTTTTCTGCAGGTAAGAAATTAACTAAAAGATAACTTCTGCAAGTTGGTACTCTGAAATATGTGATCAAGAATCCAATGATCTCTTTTTAAGAGTGGAGTTGTGCACAATGCTTTGTGGAGTGCTGGAGACCAGAGGAGCACTGTCAGACTGACTGAAACATTTAAACAGAGGTGTTGCAGAACTGTAATAGGCTGGCAGGAATAGGGAAACCAATTGAGTAAATTTGTCAGAGACACATTACACTGAATGGAGTGTGGGCCTGTTACGAGCCTAATGATGCTCTGATGAATATGGAGAAGCTTTGACGTTAAAGAAGCAATAAGTAATTTGACTTAACATTGCTAAATGGGGACTAGAGGTTGACCTGATCGATCAACCTGCCATATCTGAGATTTAAGAGTGATCTTAATTTCTTGCTACACCTTCATGTTATTGGCTGAATTGTTTCTTATTCTATATTGAAAGGTGGTTTTTTTCTGAGCTTGTTTCTTGTGTCCTAGATCTAATGAATGGAAGATGAAAAGCTTAGTCTCTTGGTTCTTTTTTGCAATGTTTTATTTTAATTTTTATCAAAAGCTTTAATACATCGGATGGGTTTTGAATATGTGGTCTGAAGAGTTGATGGTTGAATAGTAGCCTCCAAAAGAAAATTGGCTGATTGCTTGAAGGAGAGAAAATTTCAGAGCATCATTGGGGAATGGTGTTAAGATTGCTATTCAAACAAACCAGTGCAGATTCAATGGGCCAATGGTTTTTTTATTGTCATGTCTGGGTAGATAAGCAATAGTTTGGAAATCAAGATAACGGGTGCATTTCAGGGCTAGAAATTACCCATAGTAGGATATGACATTTAAAAAAAAAAAAAGAGGGGGTGAAATCAGGTTAAATGGAGGAAAGGACACAAAAACAGTGGAAAAAGTGTGCAATCACCTAATAGCATTTGACTTGCGCGTAATTTTCAATTGTAAAGGTAATCTACAGATCGCCTAATGCTGGAAACGTGTTCGAGTAAGAAGTATGCAAATAAATTAAGTAATTGAAGAAAAAAAATGGAATAATAATTTTGGGGAATTTCAGCAACTTTAAAATTAATTGCCCAAATGTGGAAGATAAAGGAATATGGTTCCCACAGCGTGTGCTGGATTCCTTCTAATTGAGCGTGCACGACACTTAATTCAGGAGGTTTCAGGAGTGGATTGAACAGTGGGAAATGAACCAGAGAAGCAAGGGAACATACTGGCAATAGTGACCATAATATGATTCACTTTAAGATAGTTGACCATGGATGTGAGCATGACAAAAAAAAACTGGGTAATAATTTGGAGATGACATTTCTTTTTTGAAGGTCTTGGAATGAATTTGGAAAAAATAAAATAACAATATTGGCAAAAAGTGATATAGAAAAAATGTATTTGACAGAATTTAGGAAAAATGTGTTGTACTTTTAAAAAGAAACAAGTGAGCTAAACACTAATGAAACACCATTAATGAATTAAGGTATAAGGAAAATTTTTGACAACTGGGTACATTACGCAAGAATATAAGAGCTGGGTGCAGGAGTAGGCAATTCAGCTCCTTGAGTCTATTCCATCTTTTCAAATGGTCATGGCTAATCTCAGCATCCCCTCCCCTTTCCTATCTGGTACCTTTTAATCTGTTACATTTAAGATGATATAGATTTTTAATTAGTATTCAGTGTCCATCATACTCTTGGTTAATGAATTCCACAGATTCATGAACTTTTGAGAGATGTAATTCCTTGTCATCTGTTTTTTAAATCTGCAACTCCTTTGCCTAAAACTATGATTCTCAATTGCCTCTAGAAACACCCACTCAACTTTGTGTGTCTTTATCTCTGTTGCTGTTTGAGGGAGGTGAACCTGCAGCTTTCTTGTTAAACTCTAGTTCCAGATTTTGACCTGATCCTGTCTGAGTAATGTTCACAACTCAATAAGGCCAAAGTGGCCAATTATCTGAAAGGGGAAGAAAAAAGTGAGAAATGATGGGGATGGGTGGCACTCGCGCAGTAACAATGGGGCCTTCTGTAATCTTACCAGTTCTGGCTGGAGAAATTTAGGAGGAGGAAAATGAGAGAATTTTGGGATGCGCCTGTAAAATACTGGATTGATTGCTGTGAGCACTCTGTGGTGCAATGTACAAACATCAGTACATTTCTCCCATCAAATTTGGTTAATACCAACAAATGCTGTTTCCTGTGTTTCCTTTATTTCAAGCGGTATTGACCCTGACAATTTCTCAGTGAATTGTTCCCGTCTCTGCAGGTGATGAGACCTATCCAGTGTTATCCTTGCATACTGTATCAGCAGACTCCTAAATACATGCTGCATATAGTATGCAAATCACGTGTCCATGATTGATATAGTTTCAACCACCCCTCCGTTTTTTTTTAACTCCTTGGTTTTGCTAATTCCATATTCTAGGTTTTGTGAATAGTCCACAAACATAAAGGTGGTTTGATAGAGAAATTCTGGGCTTGTCAGAATCAGTGTTATTGAAATAATTTGAAGACTTATGTTTTCAAGTTGTGACGCCTCTTACTGACAGTGCAGCTGTGCTCATTATTTTAAATGTTCATGGGTATAGCTTGGATATGGATATTCTATAGTCAGGACAGTCACCTAAATTTGAACAAACATGTTGTCTGATTACTCCAGGCGTTTTTTTGTTTTACATATTCATAAATTCAGTCCATTTATGTCCATTTCTTTAAATAACTTCATTTTAGCTCACAACGTATTTGAAATCTTAAATTAAGAATCTCCTGGGATACAGGGATCCTTGAATTTGCACTGTCAAGGCTAGTTGTTCTTGCCGTACCTCTGAGTTTAGATGTTTGATCCAAATATGGATCAAGGCTGTAATGAGGTCAGGAGCTGAAGAATATGCTCAATATTAAGCTGGGACTGGAGACTGGTAATATATGCGGATCAGTTCAGGTTTGGGCAGTAGAAATTCTTTCCCTCAAGGACATTTATGAACCAAGTGGGTTTTTATGACCATCAATGCTCGTTTCATGGCACAATTACTGAGCGTTTCTTTGATTTCAATTTTTAAAAATGTTTTATTAAGGATTTATGAGAGGCCGAATGGCAGCCTCGTGTTGTCATTTTGTTGTCAGTTCCAAAAGGGAGGCCACTGCAGTACCCTCTTAAAGTTGGAAGGTGGTGTTTGAAGCTTGTCCCAGGTCTCATTGATATCAGTTTGCAGAGTTTTTTCTTAGTGTGAAGAATGTTCAAGCAAACTGTATTTATTGGCTTCAGAAGCTTTGATTAGGTGGATGACCTGGCATTAATAGTAAACTACAGGAAAAATGTACAATTGCACATAGGAAAGGGGATTTTTTTGTGTCTACCTTATAACAAACAATCAAATTGGATCAGTTTGTGTTTCCATGGAATGTATCAGCTGTGTCTACTTCAATGCTCCTCGTAAGTACACCATTATTCAGTTGGTCCTACCATCCATTAATTAAGCAATGGTATTAGCTAATATGGTAATTTTGGCTTGCCATTGAAAAGGTTGAAATAAAGAGATCTTTAGGAATTTGATGTTGTGAAGGAGGAATGCTGTTCAGATCTCTCAAAAAATGAGTGGTCAGAGGAAGGGAGTCAGACCAGCAGTGGGACATGAGAGATGAAAGTCTAGAAGCATTAATAGGTAAGCAGGTTGGAGTTTTGAAAATTATCTCCCTGAAAGGATGCAGCAGTTTAAACCGTTACTGGAGAATTAAGTGTTCTGTTAAATTTGTAGCCTAATCACTCGATGTAACTTTAGATCATCATTGTTATATTTCTGAAATTAATACAGAAATGGCAGAAAAGCTTTGTGTATTTGAGCCATTGGACAGCTGTCATAATCCACAGCAACCACATCTACAGTAAGTACCTACAGCTTGAATAACTTTAGCTAGGAATTGAAGACCTGGAATCTGCACTTCAGACACTGATGCATCTGGCGGGGGGACACTTTGTTCTGTTCGACTGTGTCCTGAGAATTTAGTTTGCAGTCAAGTACATGAGGTTGTGACTATAAGGGGACTGATGTTGAAAGAGCATGAGGCATTACGGCAGAGCAATTGCATGCTTAATGACAACCGTTGTGTGGCTGGAAGGAGCAGAGCATAAGATCTCGCTGGCATGTGAGAGCAGGAAGCAAGCTTGCAAGAATAATAGATAAAAAGATCTGTAATCTGAATGCATGCAGCGTTTGTAACAAAATGGATGGATGATAGCGTGCATAGGAAAACAAAAATGAAGGGATCACCATTTCAGAGATGTGATTGTTAGCTTCTCTTCTTGAAATTTTTACATGCTTGATGCAACTGCAATACGTCAATTTCTGTGAACAGCCGCAATTTATCTCAGCAAGTACAAGCTTTTGAGGATCACTTAACACTCTTCGCGATGCTTGTGGAGCATGTCAAGCAAGGCTGTCCAAACAAGGGAACCTCCTCCCTTTACGCAGGGATTTACATCACAGGGGCCATGCATGCAAGACACAACCCCCTACCACTTCCCCATAGTCACATGCCACCCAAAAACAATGTAAAGTGATTACATTATTTCTTAAAAGTGTGTGTGTGTGTGAGAGAGATTAGGTTATTCCTTAAACTGCATTTAGTGTATTATTAGATTGTCACATCCTGCTTACAAGACAGAACAACGCACCCCCGAGACATCCAATTTCTCACATGGCAGTAGAATAAATTAACTCTTCAACACCTCATGGTTGCATGATTATCAAGGCTGGGACCTAAATGTCCAAAGATATCTGACATTTTGAAAGGATCGAGACCTAGGAAAAGATGGTGGAATTGCTGAAATATTAAAGACGACATAATGGGGACTTGCAAAAAATGTGCATTTATTATGGGAGATTTTAAACTTGTATATTGGATGTATCCAATTGTCAAAGGTAGCCTGTAAGATGAATTTCAAGAGTATATTCAGGACAGTTTCTTAGCACAGCACTTGTAGTGCCAATCAGAAGTAGGGCAATCTTAACCTGGTCATGTGCAGTAAGACTGGATTAATGACTTAAAACTAAAGGAGCTTCTAGGCAACAGCGATCATAACATGACATTTCATTTTGTGTTTGGTGAGAAGTGTGTATTTAAGACTGTTTGTCCTTATAACTGTCTTTATTTAAGTTTCAGAAGGCAAAGTTGGCTGAATTCAACTCGGGGAAATTCATTAAAAGATAGGACAGTAGCGAAGAACTGCTAGATATTTAAAGAAATTTCAGAAATCAGCAAAGTTATTTTCCATTGAGAAAGAAAAGGACTCTGAGAAGGAGTAACTAATTTAGGAGATTAAGTGAGAGATTTAGGAGATAAAACTGAATGTAAACACCTACAGTAATGGAACTGACAGCTATTTACTGAATGTTAGTGTCCTGGTTAGTGGGAAAGAATGTATTATAGCCAATTTTGCAGCTGACCCAAAGGAAAATAGTGGAAAGGCAAGTGGTGAGGATGGCACAAGGAGTCTGCAGAGAGACAGGAACAGGTTGAGTGGGCAAAAACAACACAAGCTGAATATAATATGGGAAAATATGAGATTATATATGCACTTTTTTTTGTGGAAGAATGAAGGAGCTGAATATTATCTACTTGAAAAAATACTGCAGAAAGCTCCAACATGGGTTTGGAAGTCCTTGTGCATTAATTAGAATGGGAAGTGTAATCGAACTTTAGCTTTTATTCCAAAGGGAATGGAGTATAGTGATAGGGAGGGGGTAGTCCAGAAAGTAGGAAACTATAAACTATAATGTTTGTCAGAGAAATTGCTAGAATTCATTATTAAGGAGGGAATCATGCGACATTTGAAAAATAATGAAACAATCAGGGAGACCTAGTGAAAGGGAAATCACATATGACGAATTTATTGGATAACTCAGGAAGAGACACAATGCATAAAAGGGACCTGAAGATGTGGTACATTTGGATTAGCAGACAGCATCATTACACTTCCAGGTGTAGGAGGTAACGTATTAGTATGGATTGAGAATCGGTTAGCTAAGAGCAAGCCGAAAGTACAGATATGTGGTTATTTGTAGTTGGCAAACTAAGGAGTACTAGGCACTAAACTGTTTACAATCTATAATCACTGACTTGGATGATGGGACTGAATTTGTGATAGCTACATTTGCTGATGACAAAACTAGGTTGGAAAACAAGTTGTCAAGACAGTTTAGAAAGGGGTTTGAATTAAGTTACAAATATTTGGCTGAAGGCATATGATATGGGAAAAGGTGATTTTTGTTCACTTTGGCAGGAAGATTTAAGAAATTAGTTAATTGGTGAGAACTTGTAGAACTCTACAGTACAGAATGATTTGGGTGTCCTGGTGCATAAATAACTAAGATGCAGTTATGCAATAAAAACTTAAAAGAGCAGTAGACCGTATGACCAGTTGAACCTGCTTTGTTGTTAATTTTGATCGTCGCTCACCTTTGGCTTCAATTCCTGTTTTCTGCCTGCTCCCCATATTCCTGGATTTTCAGAGACTAAAACCTGTCTACGCTAATCTTAAGTGTGCTCAATGATGGAGCATCCACAACCTTCAGGAATGGAGAATTCTAAAGATTTGTAACCCTTTGAGTTTTTAAAAAAAAGTTCTACTCACCTCATCTTTATATGATCAGCTCCTTAATATGGAGACCAAAACAATACATAATACTTCAAATGTGCGTTAAGCAAAATCCTTTATAAATTTTAGCAAGATGTCTTTATATCTGTGCTCTAAATCTCTTGCAATAAAAGATAAAATGCATTTTTTTCTGAACTGCTTGCTGCACCGGTATACTAAATTTCCACATTCCTTGTACAGGTAGTTCTGTAACATGGTGGTTTGCGTTCTTGTGCTACCCTGCGTTATAGAAAAATTGCACTTCAGAAACAGCACTTAGTGTTGGTGATGTAATCATGTTACAGCCAACATTCGTTTTGAAAGTTCATGCATTAGAAACAGTGTCCCGAATTCATCAATCGCGTTACAGCAAATTTGCGTTGATGAAATGTGTGTTATAGCAGACTGACCTGTGCAAACACATTTGTCTTTCTGAACATGAATGCTTACAAATGTCGCACCTCTTTATAAAATATTTTGGTTTTTTTCTATTCTTGTGACCAAAGTGAAAAACCTTTTAGGCCAAGTTCAATAGTTTTGATAGACAACAGTCTCAAGTTAAGGGGCCTTGATATGAAAGTTTCAAATGATCATATTGAATTGCTGCGAAGACTGGAGGCTCTGTGGCCTATTGCACTTTATTCTTATGTTCTTGCAAAACACAAAATAATTTGGAATTTAACTGTGAAACTGTAATGTAGAAGCTATAATGGGAAAGGCATGTTTAAGGAGAAAGTGAGGACTGCAGATGCTGGAGATCAGAGCTGAAAATGTGTTGCTGGAAAAGCGCAGCAGGTCAGGCAGCATCCAAGGGGCAGGAGAATCGACGTTTCGGGCATGAGTCCTTCTTCAGGAAACCTGAAGAAGGGCTCATGCCCGAAACGTCGATTCTCAAGCTCCTTGGATGCTGCCTGACCTGCACTTTTCCAGCAACACATTTTCAGCAAGGCATGTTTAATCCAACTAATCCAAATACATCTTTCAAATGAATGTAATTCCTAATCTTGTGCTTATCTCGTACCATGGTCCTGTTGTGAAAGCCTTTAAAGACATCACAGAATGGTAAAGCATCCATGGGAGTGGGAAAGGAGGAGGAGAAGGATATCTGACAATACTAGGCACAAGATCTTGTTAATGAGTTTGTTTAAATTTATTTAAATTTTTCTTCACATTATTGCACTTGTTTGAACATATGAAATCATTCGCAATAAAAAGTGCTAGGTTGAATTACTGTGACTGAACGGTGGACATGTGCTTTAATGAGACTAGCTGCTTTTAATAGTTTCAGATAGTGTTAGAAAAATGTTAGTGAAGTCTGATTTGAAGTTAATGTATATAATTCGAAAGTATATCCTATTGTGTTGATTTAAATGATCTTCCTCTTCTTGCAGGTGGAAACCGTATCTCAACGTTGTCGAGAATATTTAATAAAGAAAATTAATGCTGAGAACTGTGTCCGATTACTGAGCTTTGCAGATTTATACAGCTGCGAAGAACTGAAAATATGTGCAAAGCGAATGGTGGAGCACAAATTTACTGCTGTTTACCATCAAGATGCTTTTTTGCAGCTCTCACATGATCTTTTGATAGATATTCTCAGCAGTGACAATTTAAATGTGGAGAAGGAAGAGACAGTCCGTGAAGCTGCTATGGTGTGGCTTGAATATGACACTGAATCACGATCCCAATATCTATCTTCAGTCCTTGGCCAAATAAGAATTGATGCACTTTCTGAGGTAACACAGAGGGCATGGTTCCAAGGCTTACCACCTAATGATAAGTCTGTAGTGGTGCAAGGATTGTATAAATCTATGCCAAAATTTTTCAAACCTAGACTTGGTATGACTAAAGAAGAGATGCTGATATTCACTGAAGCCTCTAGTGAAAGTCCTCGTTCTTCCTTTTGTGCTGTTTGCTACAGCCCTCAGGCAGAGAAGGTGTATAAACTCCGTAATCCTCCTGGAGATTTGCAAAGAGTAGGAACACTTGTTACTCCTGACAATGACATTTACATTGCAGGTGGACAAGTCCCTTTAAAAGCGCCAATCAGCAACAATAGCAAGGCAAGCAAACTTCAGGCTGCTTATAGACCTGTGAATTGTTTCTACCTTTTTGATGCTCAACAGAACATATGGGTTCCAAAGAGTCCAATGTTGTGTGCTCGCAACCGACCTTCTTTGGTTTGCTGTGAAGGATATATCTATGCAATTGGAGGGGACAGTGTTGGAGGGGAAATGAACAAACGGACGGTGGAAAGGTATAATTGTGAAACAGATGAATGGACTTTAGTTACGCCCTTGCCTTGTGCTTGGCAGTGGAATGCAGCAGTAGCAGTGGAAGACTACATTTATGTCATGGCACACAATCTAACATTTTGCTACTGCCCACGTACTGACTCGTGGGTTGAAATGGCTGCACGTCAAACGAGCAGGTGTTTTGCTTCAGCTGCAGCATTTGGAGACAAAATCTTCTACATTGGTGGTTTGCATATTGGAAATAACTCAGGCATTCGAATACCTTCAAGCACTGTTGATGGTTCATCTGTAACTGTCGAAGTTTATGATGTGATGAAAAATGAGTGGAAGGTAGCAACTAATATCCCTGCAAAGCGCTACTCTGACCCCTGTGTGAGAGCAGTAGTGGTCTTGAACTGTCTATGTGTGTTCATGAGAGACACTCACATGAATGAAAAACCCAAGTATGCAATCTATCAGTACAACATGGAACTTGACCAATGGATCCTGCGGCAGTCTATTTCAGAGAGAGTCCTCTGGGACCTTGGCAAAGATTTTCGGTGCACTATGGGGAAACTTTACCCCTCGTGTCTGGAAGAATCTCTGTGGAAACCTCCACCATCTCTATTCTCACAAGATGGAGCAGATGAATTTGAATTGGATGGCGATGTGGTTGCTTTGCCGTTGAATAGTTAGTGAAAAATGGGCACGTGCTGTGGATTCCTAAGACATGCATAGAACAGCAATATGTACGTCACAAGCTTCCAGATCATGACAGGGTTTAGTCTAACAGATTAAGCAGTAACTGTGTTCAGCACAGCATGTCACTAAGTTTGCATAGTATTGTGTAAATAACTGAGAATCCAGTTGTGTTGTATCATCTACTCCTAGATACCATGTGTTCTGCTAAAGAGATTATTGTATTATTGTTACAATGTGACTAATTTACAAGAGAAACATTGTTTTACTTACACAATTATCCCTGGATTTGACCACAAAGGTAAGAAATCATAGGGATCGTCCCAGTGAAAAAGTAGACTGAGCAAGGTGGCTGACTGCAGGTTCAGTCAAAGGTTGTATCTATTCAATCCGTGTTCTCTAATTTCCATAAAATATTCCCATTTATTCCAGGTTGCAGGTCTACCAAGCAGCTGGTAGTTTACCAGATTAATTAGTGGGTGGCTGTTCAGTGACTGACAGCTGCTTGTAGTGCGGGTCTGTGTGGAGCTTAAATCACTTCATGTTCCTCCACATTGCAAGTAACATAGGTTCATCCATATTACAACTTCCTGCTGCTGAATTTTCATTTGTAAAACAAGTTTTAGTGAGTAACAACCAGGTCTTTATTTTGTATTTCATTAATTTAAGGCAACTGTTACTGTAGTGTGATTGTGTACAAGTATCCTAGTCATTAGGTTTTAATACAGTTGGTTTGACTGAAATGTTTCAAGAATGAACTGTATCCTGCGTGCAGGAGAGCAGAACTGACCCAGCACTGCTCTGGCATAACTCCCAGGAACCACTAGCAGTTGTTGGGCTCTCCATTCTAACATGAGCACAGGTGCTTCATGTAATCCCTACTCGCATGTTCAGCTGCATTGTGTTCCTCTGGCACTGTATTTTGAATTAAATTAATTTATTAAAAACCTTCACAAGTAAATGTTTGCTTTCTTTTTGTGATGCAGAACTTAGAATATCTATACAGTATTAACCTCTGCATGTTGTCAAACATTTTGGAAAAGTTTCTCATCCAGATGTGGATAAGTTGGCAGTTGATATTACAGTGGAACTTTGTGCATCAAGTCCAGAATGTATTCCCTATGTTGATATTCACAATTTCCAGGGATCATTTTGTTGCTCTAGTATTGGGGTTATATCCTTGTTTTTTCCAATGTAGCTGTAGATTAAAGTGGGACTTTTCTTTGAACCTGAAATTGAACTGCAAACGCTGACATTTCCTAGAGCAATGTGACATGGTTTTGAAGGAATAATAACCATTCTTTGAACTGAAAAGCTTAACTTTACTCTTCAAAGCTTGATGGTTTTGAATACATCATATTGTGTCTCCAAGCTTTGGAAAAGTTAGAGAACATTGTCCCATTGCACAATAGAAACATGAAAAGCAGAAGTAGGCCATTTAGCTCTTTGTCATTTATTATGACCATGGCTGATTATTCAACTCCATAGCCTGTTCCTGTTTCTCCCCCCGCCCCCCCCCCCCCCCCCTTATGCTTTGATCCCTTTAGCCCTCAGTGCTATATCCACCTTCTTGAAATCATATAATGGTTTGGCTTCAACTGCTATTTCAGCAAATTTCATATGCTCAGCACTCTTCAGCTCAGTCCTAAATGGTGTACGTTGAACCCTTAGACTGTGATCCCTGGTTCTGGTTCTTTTGATCTCCACTGAATATAATCTTAACAGATTCAATCTCTCCTCATACATCAACCCTGAAATTCCAGGAATCAGTCTGAGAAGCCTTTGCTGCACATCTTGCCTCAGATAAGGAGACCAAAACTACACACTGTATTCTAGGTGTGGTCTCACCAAGTCCCTGTTTAATTGCAGCAAGATGTCTCTGCTCCTGTGCTCAAATAGTCTTCCTTGAAGGCCAACATCCAATTTGTTGCCTTGACTATCAGTGGCAGATGAATGCTTACCTTCAGTGACTGGTGTATGACAATGCTCAGGTCTTGTCTCACATTGCTTGTGCCCCACCCCAAAAACAAAACCCTCAAAGTCCAAATAATCCACATTTGCTGGCTCACCTCATCAACTCTAAGACTTACACCCTTGAAGAATTCCAGTAGATTTGGCAAGTATGATGTCCCAATCATAAATCCATGCTGATGGTCCAATCCTGTCACTGTTTTTCAAGTGCTCATTTATTAAATCTTTTGTCATGGACTCAAATTTTTCCAACTATCAATGGGGAAGCTAACTGTTCTTTAATTACTGCTATTCTTTCTGCCTTCCTGTTGTAAACATTAACTATCCTCCAGTTGGTTTGAACTGTTCCAGAATTTACAGAAAATTGGAAGATGACCACCAATATATAAACTATTTCTAGGCCCACTTAAATATGCTGGGATATACATTATCAGACTCTGCGAATCTAACTGCCTTAAATCTGATCAATTTTCCTAACACTATTTCCTTATTAATACTGATTTCTTTCAGTTCTTCCCTCTCTCAATCCTGTATTGCCCAGCATTTCTTATGCTATTTGTCTTCCTTTGTAATCACAGAACCAAAGTATGTATTCAGTTGGTCAGCTTTTTTCATTGGTCATTATAAATTCCGTTTTTGACTTTAGAGGACCTGCTGTTTTCATTAACTTTTTAGTCTTCATAAGTCAGTTTTATGTTACTTGTTTCCATTTCTTAAACAAACCCTTTGTCCTCCTTTGCTGATTGGCCAGAGGGGAAAAAAAACAATTTGTATACCTCTTCCTTTGGATTTAATACTAATTTCCTTTGTAAGCCATAGTTTGGTGACCTTTCCCATTTTACTTTTGCACCATACAGGAATGAATAATTGCAGTTCACCCATGTGCACTTTGTTGTCATATCTCACCACTGTAATATTTTTAAGAAATGTTGCCTCATCTATCATAGTCAACTCGTGCCTCAGCTATCGTAATGCCCTCTTTAGGCTCAGGACCTCAGAATCAATCATTTTGTGCTCCATCTTGATAAAAGAAATTCTCATTGTCAATCATCCAATACCTAATTTGGGGATAGCTTGTTCTCTAGCAGATTTATGAAGTATATAGGACCTTTTGGTTGTATACTGAATAAACAAGATTCATGTTCTATGTAGAACAAAGCAATAAGATCCTAAACACATTGCTGTTGGAGAAATCAGTTTTATGGAAGTATTAATCAATTCTAAACAACTTTACAGCTGTGCAAAAATCTCGAACAGGAAAACCTTTCCAATGACATAATTACAAGTAGAAGTACTTTTTTTTGGTATGTAATATTTATATCAAAGTACACACTTTAGAGTGATAACAGGAAAACATTTGCAAAGCTATAATTTTTATAGAATAACGAACTATAGTATACATCTCTGTAGTTTCACAATTTAAATATTTGAATAAAATACAACTATGGGATAAACCCGTTACAAAGATCTTTTATGAAACAATACTCTTGACAGTCTTATTGTGCAGCTATAAATGGATTCTGCATTCAAGAGGTGGTATTTGGATGACATAGTTCACAATGTTGCATACCAGATGGATTAAAAGTGAAAGAAGGTTGACAGGATAAGGACTGTATGTGATGCTTTGAAGGTCTTGGTTGATTTGAAAGACATTATATCCCAATATCAAAAAAAAATGCTTTAAACAGGACTTTTAAACAGACTAGTGTTTAATTCTCTTGTCCCTTCCATTCCCAAACCCTTCCCACAGCCCCAAAAGATTCTAATATGGAACTTCACTACTCATCTTTCAAAGATGGCAAAGTAGGTAACCCTGTCTATTTCCTCTGGTAGCTTTTACCAAAGATCACCTGAATACTTTCTAAATGAAAAGATAGCAACATCCAAAAATAGCTTTTCTGATATCAGAATACTTTTGTGAACTGTATTTTAAGCTTCCCTGTCACAATTGCTAACCAACTTCACAGGTAAATCATATGCTGAGAATGGCTTTCACAAAATTAAAAAAAAATCTTAGAGCATGACTGGACAATGATATTTGCAAAGTTTGGTTCAATTCTTTAGGCTGGATATAAGCTCTGCAAAATGTTAATTGTTACATGCACCAGCACACTATCAAATCAAATGAAAGTTAGGGACTGGAATCAATGAATGTCATAAAAATTGATTAAAATTAGTGTTCAGTTTCATGATTTGAATATGTTGCATTCTTTGGAGGCAGGGATAATTGAATTTGGCTTTTTTTACTGCTACTTTTAATGTTATTGTAATGCATGTACTGGTCATTTCATAATATTTTAACAATTGCTTAAAAACTGGAATTTATGTTCCAGTGAATGCTGTCTGACCAAAGTGAGTTAAAAACAGATATAGGTCCTAATTAAAAATGATTACACATTTTAGCAATTGTGGTTGTGGCAGTGTTTGCAAATTGAATGAAAAAGTAACCTGTTTTCCAACTTATAGTTAATAACCCCAATGAAAAAATTGAAAGTGTATTAGTTGGAGGGGGAAGAATTTAATTAATCCATGGCCCTTTATTGTTTTAACATAAAATGAGGAAAAATTGATTACTGTGACAGTCAGTGAAACAACTAAGAATTGCTCAAAAACACGTTTTACATTTAATCAGCAGATATTCAATAGTGAAAACTTTGTAACTATATACATGACATACATAAACACTGATCCACCTCATCTTCATTTTATGCACTGGAAACAAGGTACAGAGTTTGATTTATTTGTAAAAGGAATGGTTACTGTCGAGTTCCTGCTCTCTATGCAATATTGACATATCCAGTGCATGTAAGCAATGTGACTCCTCTGTGATCAGTGCTTCCCACTTTGCCTTTCAGAGTAGGGTGCTGTGGCCTGTTGATTGAAGTTGGAAAACCAAGAAGTCATAGCAGACTTGGCACTTGTCAGTGCCCCTCCTACAGACTGACCTGTATCAAGAAACAATTATTAAACAATTCAGTTTACAAAACAATTAACAGCTGTATACAGAGAAACAGCAATTTTACAAGGGAGAGGAGCAGCAAAGCCAGGCTGCCATTCAACTAGTTTTCAGGGAAATGAGGACAAACCTCAAATCCCTTTATGCAGTTCAAATATGCAGGTCACAGGCTTTGCTTCTGCAAATTTAGCTAAATTGTAAAAACATAAGCATATTACTTCTGTAATTTAAAATAAAACGAAATACAAAGCAAGTAATTCAATATGTTCAAAAGAGTAAAAAAAAAATCGGTCCTTGTTTCTGATTAAAGGCGCACAGCTAGAACTTTGGAATCTGTCTTGTTTCTTTATAGATGATGACAGACTTGTTGCATATTTCAAGCGTCTGTATTTGAACTTTTTAAGGTCTCTTGTGCACATATATAAAATAGAAAGCTGACCTTGGTTTAACTATACCACTGGCATACATAACTAACAAATACAGGAAAGACAGGGCTGGATAAAATGTACTCCAGCCTAGATTCCAGGGAGGAAACAATGGAAGGTTTGACTGTCATTTTCCACTTCTCACTGGATACAAATGTGGTGCTGGAGGATTAAAGGATTGATAATGTTGTAACTTTTGATTTAAAAAGGGAGGGGATAAAATGAATAATCACAGGACAGTTAGTCTAACCTCAATAATAGAAAGTGGGAATTGCAGATGCTGGAGATCAGAGTCCAGAGTGTAGTGCTGGAAAAGCTCAGCAGGTCAGACAGCATTCGGGGAGCAGCAGAATCGACATTTCAGGCAAGTGCCCTTCATCCCGAATGCTGCCTGACCTGTGCTTTTCCAGCACCACATTCTTGATTATAACCTCAATAATAGCTGATTTCAGTAAACGACTTATCAATTCTGAGAGAATCAACTGACACCTTGAAAGGCATAGAATAATTAAGGGTGGTTTGAATTTGTATAAGGAAGATTGTGTCTAATTTGATTTTCTTTTGGGAAAAGGCAAGGAAGATTGAAAGCAGCTTGCTTCATATTGTCTCTGGATTTTAGCAAGACTTTCGTCAAGGTTCCATGTCGTGGACTGGTTTTAAAATAAAAGCCTGTGGAATGCAGGGAAATATAAGTGGATGCAAAATTGGTTCATCAAGAAACAAACAATCATTGTTAATGGGTACTTTTAAGACGAGAAGACTCGTACCAGTGGGGCTGTACAGGTACTACATACCCTGTTTTTCTTTTATATAATAAAGTGAATGAGCTTGTAGTGCAGATTGAAATTAGCAGGTATGTGGGTATCACAGGGACATGGCTGTAAGGAGATCAGAACTGGGAACTAAATATCCATGGAACACGTCCTATCGAAAGGACAGGTAGGTGGGCAGAGAGTGGGGTTGCCTTGTTAGTATGAAATGAAATTAAATTGATAGCAAGTAGTTACAGATTTGGAAGATGTAGGATCTGAGAGGGTACAGTTGGGAAACTACAAAGGGAAAAAAAAGACCATGGTGGGAGTTGTGTACGGAAGCCAGGCTGTGAGGAAGAAAATAAGTCAGGAGATAGAAACAGCATCTAAGAAAGGCACTATTACAATAATTATGGGAGACTTCAATATGCAGGTGGACTGGGAAAATCAGATTAGTAATGGATCTCAAGAACAGAAATTTGTGAATTGTCTGAGATTTTATTTTGGGCAGCTTGTCAGAGCCCACTAGAAAAAATGGCAATTCTGGATTTAGTGATGTGTGGCGAGTCAGGCTTCATTAGGAAGGTGAAGGAACCCCCAAAGTAACTGCAGAGACATGAGGGAGAATTTGGCCAGAGTTGATTGGAAGCAGAGCCTAGCAGGGATAACAGTGGAGCAGCAATGGCAGGAATTTCTCACAGAATCCCTAGTGTCGAAACAGGCCATTCGCCCCAACAAGTTCACACTGACTCTCTGAAGAGTATCCCATTTCCCTGCCCTATTACTCTACATTTCCCCTGACTAAACACTTCGGGTAATTTAGCACGGCCAATTCACCTAACCCGCACATCTTTGTGACTGTGGGAGGAAATCAGAGCACCTAGATGAAACCCATGCAGACATGGGGAGAATATGCAGACTCCACACACAATCGCCCGAGGCTGGAATCAAACCTGTGGCCCAGGTACTGTGAGGCAGCAGTGCTAACCACTGAGCCACCATGTTACCCTAAGGTAATTCGGGAGACACAGTATGTTACTTCTTCCTTGGGATGGATTTCTGCTAAGGAGAGGATAAGGCAATGATGGCTGACAAGTGAAGTCAGGAACAGCATAAAAGTTTCAGCATGCAATGTGAATTAAGATTAGTGGGTGAAATATGAGAGGTAGCTACCTAGTGATATCTTTAAAAGGTATATATAAAAGGTAAGAGAGATGAGTGGTCACTAGATGCTAAGGCTGGAGAAGTAGTAAAGCAGAACAAAGAAATGGCAGAGGCATTGAATAGGTACTTTGCATCGGTCATTATGATGGAAGACATTAGTAACATAATAGAACTTCAAGACAGTCAAGGGACAGAGGTAAATGTAGTGGCTATCACTAAGCAGATGATGCTGGGGAAGCTGAGAGGTGTGAAAATGGATAAATCACTGAATGGATGATACCCTACAATTCTGAATGAGAAGGCTGAGGAGATTGTAGGGGCATTGGTGGCAATCTTTCAGGAAACACTGGAGTCAGGGAAAGTCCCAGGGGACTGGAAAGTGGCTAATATAACACCCCTGTTTAAAAGGGAGGGAGGCAGAAGACAGGCAACTATAGGCCGGTTAGCATGGCCTTGGTCGTCGGTAAGATTTTAGAGCTCATTATTAAAGGTGGGATTGTGGAGTACTTGGAAGTGCATGGTAAAAGAGACTGAGTCAGCATAGCTTCATCGAGGGACGGTTATGCCTGACAAATCTGTTAGAATTCTTGACAGGGTGATGAGCAAGTTAGAGAAAAGAGAGTCAGTAGACATGATCTTTTTGGATTTCCAGAAAGCCATTGACAAAGTACTGCATAGGAGGCTGCTAAATAAGATAAAAGCCCATAAGGTTAGGGGAAAGTTACTGGTATGGATAAAGGATTGGCTGACTGGCAGAATGCAGAGAGCAGGATAAAGGAGTCTATTTCAGGATGGCAGCTGGTGACTAATGGGAGTTCTGCAGGGGATGGTGTTGGAATAACAATTCATGTTATATATTAATGATGTGGATGAAGGGCTGAAGGCATTGTTGCTAAATTTGCAGATGACTAAACATAGTGCCAAGAATACGGGCAGGCTACAGAAACTAGGCAAGTGGGCAAAGATGTAGCTGATGCAATATAATGTGGCAAAGTGAGGTTATACATTTTAATAGGAAGGATGGAGGTGTAAACAGGGAAAGGCTTCGGAAATCTGAAGGGCAGAGGGACTTGGGAGTCCTAGTTCAGGATTCTCTTAAAGTTAGTATGGAGCTTTAGTCAGCGGTTAGGAAGGCATATGCAATGTGGGCATTCGTTTAAGATGGCCACAAAATAAGAGCTGAGATGCATTGTTGAAACTGTGTAAGGCTTTGGTCAGACCACATTTAAGACATGTAAGCAGTTTTAGGGTCCCATATCTACACAAAGATTTGCTGGCATTGGCGTGGATCCAGAGAAGGTTTCCAAGAATGATTCTGAGTATTGGAGTTGGGAAGTCATGTCGAGGTTATACAGAATGCTGATGAAGCATTTTCTAGAGTACTGTATGCAGATCTGGTCTCCCTGCTATAGAAAAGAGATTATTAAATTGGAGCGAGTTCAGAAAAGATTTACCAGGATGTTGCTGGGGATGGAAGGTTATATATAAAAATTGGCTGGATAGTCTGGGACTTCTTTTACTGGAGCGTAGGAGGTTAAGGGGTGAACTTATAGAGGTTTATAAAATCATGAGGGGCATTTTTAACGTGCATAGCAAAGGTCTTTTCCTTAGGGTGGGGCAGTTCAAAACTAGGGGGCATATCTTTAAGGTGAGGAAAAACTTTTAAGGATACAAGGGGCATTTTCTTTTACACAGAGTGGTTCAGTGTGGCATGAAGCACCAGAGGAAGTGGTAGATGCAAGTATAGTTACAACCTTTACAAGACATCTGGATAAGTACATGAATAATAAGGATCTGGAGAGATATGGCAAGTCGACTAATTTAATTTGGGAATATCGTCAACGTGGACTGGTTGGATGGAATGGTCTGTTTCCATGTTGTACGACTATGAAGGGCTTGTCATATAAGGAGTGGTTGAGGACTTTGGGAGTTTAGAACCATGAGGGAGAGTCTGATTGAAATTTACAGGGTGCTAAGAGGTCTGGATAGAGTGGACATGGAGAAGATGTTTCCACTAGTAGGAGAGACTAGGACCACCAAGGGCATAGTCTCAGAATGAAGAGACAATTCTTTTGAACAGAATTTCTTCATTCAGAGATTGATGACTCTGTGGAACTCATTGAAGCAGGAGGCTGTGGAAGCCAAGCCATTGAGTTTATTTAAGACAAAGATAGGTAAGGTCTTGATTAGTAAGGGGATCAAATGTTACAAGGAAAAGGCAAGTGAATGCGGTTGAGAAACATATCAAACATGATCGTGCAGCGGAACAGACATGATGGGCCAAATGGCCTAATTCTGTTCCTATATCTTATCATCTAAATGATTTGGATGGAAATGCAGGCAACATGATCAAGAACCTGCACATGACACAAAAATTACCCCCATGGTTAACACTGAAAAGGATAGTTGTAGACTGTAGGAAGATGGCAGGAGGGACTCATTGAGTGGGCTGAAAGATGATAAATGTGAATCAACCCAAGAGAACTGCGAGGTGATGCATTTTGGGGGCTTAAATAAGTAACAGGGATACACAATGGGAGAGTACGAGATGTGTATAATTCCAGTGAATGGCAATTGAACCCAAAAGATAACAGGACAAATCAGTAAAGTGGTGAAGCATGTAACTTTTCCTTTATCAGCTGAGATACAGATCAAACAACCAGAATGTTATGCTGAAATTGTATAGATGATTAGTTAGGTGACAACTTGAGTACTGTGCAAAGTTCTAGTCACTTCTTTAAAAAAAGGACGTAATTGCAGCAGAAAGGGTACAGAGGAGATGAGCAAGAATGTTGCCAGAACTGGAAAAATATGGGTATGAGGAAAGACTGGATAGGTTGGGTTGTTTTCTTTGGAACAGACGAGGCTGACGGGAGATTTGATTGACCTTTCTGCTAAAGTAAAAATTACAATGACCATGGGGCGTAAGTTTAGAGTGATTGATGGAAAGATTAAAGGGGAGGTGAGGAAAAATGTCTTCACCCGGGGGTGCTGGAAGTCGAATGTACTGCTTCAAATAACTCTTTTAAAAGATGATTGGATATATGCTTCAAATACAGTAATCTGCAGGGCAACAGATCAAATGTTGGAAAGTGAGATCAGGCTGGTTGAATTGATTTTTCAGCTGAGACTGACATAATGGGACAAGTGATTCTTTTCTATACCATTTCTGATTTCCTTTCAGTTGCATTTGTTTTCTGTTGCTTCTCTAAAACACTTAACTGGTAGACAAAATACTCAAATGATGGACATATTTTGAAAGTTAGATAACACACTTGACAACCTATGTCTATTTGCAAAGCAACCAAAACTCTCATCTTGTGCACTAGAGAAAGGGATATAACTCTCGATGTAATTAATATAACTATTATATCAGTTATTCTAAGATTGTAGTCTTTTAGCATGAGTTGTAGCATTTCTTGGGCACTGAATTAGTATTCAACCATTGGCATAACATGGAAAAGGAGTAGAGCTATGTAAACCCTTGGCGAAAGCAGATAATGCAGATGCTGGAGATTAGAGTCAAGATTAGAGTGGTGCTGGAAAAGCACAGCAGGTCAGGCAGTATCTGAGAAGCAGGAAAATTAACGCTTTGGGCAAAAGCCCTCATCAGGAATGGATAATTTCCGATGAAGGTCTTTTGCCTGAGATGTCGATTTTCCTGCTCTTCAGATGCTGCCTGACCTGCTGTGCTTTTCCAGCACTACTCTAATCTTGAGTCTATTTAGGCCCTTGAACCTGTTCTGCCAATTGTTCAGATCATAGCTGATCTGGTGGTGGCCTTAGCTTAGCATAAGATGGTCCTTCACTGTTTCAGGATTTCAATAATTTATGAAGTATCCTAATCTATGCTTTGGTTACTTGGGCCTTACTAGATCCAAAGTGGATGACTTTATATTTGCCACAGTTTTGTCCATTAACGTGTTCTATGAATATCTCATTATAAATCTATGCTTTTAAATGCAGATCTTGCAGAACATGAGTCACATCCTGCAAAATAAATGTACTTGTCCACTTTCCCTTTTTTGTTAGGTAAAGTTGATGCTCATGGGAATTTAAGATTGAACTAGTTCAGAAATTGAACACAAGTTGACAAACCTCTTTGATGGATTTTATCAAATGCCTATTGGAAGTTTATATAAACTAGCGATTTCACAACAAATTTAGGAAAACTAACATGTCTATAATTTCCCAGTTTTGCTTCAACCATTTAAAAGGGAGATTGAGATAAGCAGTTTCCCAGTCTAAGGGAATGATTCCCTAACTGAAAGAACATTGGAAGATTGTTGTTAGGGCATTTGTAGTTAGGGTAATGTTTACACTTTGTTTCTTTCATGGAAAACATTTGTTCCTATTGATTTGTCATTCCTTAGGATCACTGCTTTCTCCATTGCTGTTATTTAGCTTCCACGAATTTTGTTGAGTTCCAACCCCTAGTAAGTTGCAAGAAAGGTGGGGGATGGACTTGTTAGGCAATGATATATTCAAGAGAAAATGTTTGGAAATAAGAGTGCTGCTTGTAAGGATTGAGGGAAATTCAGGGTTGGTATTTGACTGTTTTTGAAAGGAAGCTCGACTGCATTTACAGGGAACCTACCCATTAAGTCAGCTCGGCATAATTACCAGGAAGGGAAACTGGATAATCGCAATTAATACTCCTATTTCTATTTGCATTCATATTGAAAATTATTTACTTAACAAACACTTCCAAGAAGTGCTTTATCTTACCGACTGCCTTTCCTGTTTGCACCATACTACGACTCGTGGAGATCATTGCATTGCCAAGTTTCTTCCCACGTTCGCTATTCTGTACAGAACTAAACAAAGAAATCTCTGGTAAAGGATGTTCATTATCAACAATTATTCCACTTCTATCTATTACAAAATGATTACAACATTTGATTTAATATAATTTGATTTTGCTTTGATTTTCTGAATAAGACAGAAATTATGTTTCGTCTCCAGTATCACTTCAAAACTACTTTTATTATTGGTTTTTAAATTTCAATAATGGCTGCATTTGCTAACACCACTCGGCATAACTTAGTGAGACATTTGCACATGCACGCTTGATTGTTACTCTTGAACAGTGTCTGCATGCACCCCATTTAACTGGGCTGGCTGAAGTCCACATTACTGCACATGCCCTGATCCACACTCCCTGCACATGGGTCATCCTGCAACAAATTCAAGGGGTGCCAAATGTCAGCAGAAGCTCATATTTTGGTCTCCTTAATTTAGAAGGGACTTAACTGCATTAAAAGCCATTCCAAGAAGATTAACTCTAACGATTCCTAGGATAAAGGGGTGCTCACAAGGAAAAGTTGAGCAGGCTCGGCCAAAACACATTAGAATAAAAGTAATTCGAATTTAGAAGAATGAGAAGTTATGACTTTTAAAAACCCATTCACAGGATGTTGGTGTTGTTGGTTAGTTAAGCATTTAACTGTGCTGAAGGCAGTGGTGATGTTTTCTTGAACAGCTTACAGGAACACAAGATCCTAGGGGACTTGCTGGGGTGGATGCTGAGAGGATCCATCCCCTCATTGAGGACTTTTCAACTAGGAGTCACACATTAAAAGTTAGGGTCCTTGATACACAACAAAGATAGAGCGTTTCTTTTACTGAGGGTTATTAGCCTATGGAATATTGTCTTTCCTAGAAAGCAATGGAGACAGGGTAATGGGGCTTGTGGGGTGACCAGCAGCAAAATGGAGTTACAGCCACAAACATATCAACCATGACCTGACTGAGTGGGGTCAAGGGGCTGAGTGAATGACATTCTGGACCGAAGTCTTGTGTTCTTGTGATGTAAACAATTATTAGGCAATATTCATGAAATATGAGACAAGAATCATAGAATCATGGATTTTCTACAGCGTGGAATCAGACCATTTGGCCCATCAAGTCACACCGACCCTCCAAAGAACATCCCACCCAGATCCAACCTCCCACCCTATCCCTGCATTTCCCATGGCTAATCCATTCCTGGACACTATAGATAGCTGACATCATCAATCCACCTAATCTCTGGACACTGGGAGGAAACTGGAGTATCCAAAGGAAACAGGAAGAATGTGCAAACTCCACACAGCCAGTCGCCCGAGGTGAAATCAAACCCAGGTCCCTGGCAGTGTGAGGCAGCATCGATAATCAATGAACCACCTTGCCACCCACAGAAGTTCTGAAAACAAATGATCATAATGCTTCAAACTCCACGTCTCATTTCTCCACATGTCTCAAACTCCACATGTCTCATTTCTCCAGTCTACCTTTGCACCTCTAATACTTTTATTCATTGAATGTTTATTTCATTATGTTAATTGCTATGATTGGCTTGGCTTCAAGAGCTGCTGTGATAATACATTCCATATTCTTGATAACCTCTTCTGTGAAAAATACTCTGCGAATTACCTCTTTGTTTCTAATGCTAAGTATATATTTATATCTAATTATTGACAAGTGAAAATAATTTTTCATCACCTTTCTCAGTAACATAAGAACTCAAGAAATATGAGGAGGAAGAGATCATTCACTTCATTGATTCTACTCAATTAAGGAAGGTTATTAGGATCCGATTGTGGCCTAAACTTCACTTTCCTGCCTGTTCCCCCATTATCCTGGACTTCTTCATAGAACAAAAAATCTAACTCAGCCGTGAATATATTTCCAGTGTCTATTGCTCTCTGCAGCAGTGAATTTCAAAGATTGACAGTCCTGAGAGAAGAAATTCTATCTCGCCACCATCTTAAATGGGAAACTCTTTTAATTAAACTGTATTCCCTAGTTCTAGATTTCTCCATAGCAGGAATAATGTTTAGCATGTACTTCAGTCACGTCAGAACCTTAAATTTCAATAAGACCACATCTGATTCTTCTAAACTCCAGTAAGCATGGGCTCAACAATTCCGCCAAGACAATCCTTTCATCTGAAGAATCTTCTCTAAAGTTTATGAAAACTTAGAAAATGAGTTAATTCCTCCTTATGAAGGCCAAAACTCTTCTGTCGTACTCGAGATGTGATCTTGTAAATCGCATGAACAGTTGTAGCAGGACTTACCTGCTTTTGTGTACCATTCTCCATTCAATAAGGCAAGCATTCCTAATTCCTAAGTGCATGCTAACTTTTTGTGATCCAGTCTTTCATAATCTCTTCTGGGGATGTGCTGTTTAGTAGAATTTATTTCTGAGATTTGTGCATTTGAAGGGATCAAGCTTGGGCTCTGTGTCAAAGATAGCAATGTAATGAACAAGGTGGGTGCTACCAAAATGACAGTTAATCAAATCAACTACTAGGCGGATAGAATCATGTAAAGGAAACAAGGAGCTGGAACATGTCATCTGGCCCTTTGAACCTGCTCTGCCATTCAATGTGATCATGGCTGATCAGTAATTCAGCAACTCAGCAACATGTCCCTGCTTTCTCCCCATACTATCTGTTTCCTTTCACTCTAAGAATAATATCAACTACTCCTTGAAAATATTCAGTTTTGGCCTTAACCACTGTCTCTGAGAGAGAATTCCACAGCTCATCACTCTGTGAAAAAATGTCTTCTCATCTCACTGCAAAATGGCCTATCCCATATATATGTAGACTGCAGGTTCTGGACGTCCAGGTCATCAGGAACTGCATTTATTATGTCTAGTTTGGTTAGAATTTGATAAATTTCTTTGAGATTCCCTCTCATTATTCTAAACTCCAGTGAATATAGTCCTAACTGATGCAGTCTGTCTTCATATGTCAGTCCTGCCATCCCAGGAATCAGTCTGGTAGACCTTCATTGCAATCCCTCCACAGCCAGAACATCCTTCTACAGATAAGGAGACCAAAACTGCACACACTATTCCAAATGTAGTCTCTTCAAGGCCCTATACAATTAAAGCAAGACATCCCTGCTCCAGTACTCAAATCCTATTGCTATGAAGGCTAAAACCATTTGCCCTCTTCATTCCCTGCTGCACCTATATGCTTACTTTCAGGTCTGGTCAGACCTCCACCTTTCCCAATCTATCACCATTTAGACAATAACCACCCTTCCTGATTTTTCTACTGAAGTGGATAACCTCATGTGCTGTGCATTTTCCCACTCACCAAATTGTCCCAAACACAGTGATGCATCTCTGCATCCTCCTTACAGCTCACCCTCCCGCCCAACTTTGTATCACCTGAAAATATTGCATACTGTATTTAGTTCCCTCATCTAAATCATTAGTATGTGTTTTGAATAACTGGGGTCTGAGTTACTGATCCCTGCAGTACTTCTATAGTTACACCATGCCACTTGGAAAAAGACCCATTTATTCCTATGTTTAGGTTTCCTGTTTGCTAATGAATTCTCTATGCATATCAGGACACAAACCCAGTCCCAACCACTTTAATTTTACATGCTTTTTTTTATTAAAATGTGGAACCTTATCAAAACGCCTTCTGAAAGTCCAAGTAAACCACATCCAAGTCTCCCCCATATCAACTCTATTAGTTATATCCTCAAAGAGTTTCAAAAAAAATTGTCGAGCATGATTTCCTTTTCACAAACCCATGTCAACTGTCCGATCCTGTTGCTGTGCTCTGCTATTAAATCTTTTAGAATGGATTCTAGCATTATCCCGCTACCTCCTTTATTAAATAGTGAGGTTACATTAGCCACTCTCCAAACAGAACTGTTCCAGAGATTATTGAATCTTGAAAGATGACTACCAATGCTTTCCACTATTTCTAAGGTCCCTTCCTTAAGTACTCTGGGATATAGGTTTATTCGACCCAGGAGACTTATCGGCCTTTAATTTCATCACCATTTCCCTATTATTACTGCTTTGCTTCAGTTTAACCATCTCACTAGATCCTGTGGTTCTCCAACATTTTTGGAACATTATTTGTATTCTCCTTTTGTGAAAACAGAATGCAAGCGTGTACTTAATTGGTCTGCAAACTCTCTGTTCCCCATTAGAACTTACCCTGTCTCTGACTATCAGGGATATACATCTATCTTTACTAATGCTTTTCTCTTCACATACCTATAGGAGCCTTCATACTTTGTTTAGAAATTGATTTCTGTAAAATAGTTGTTACAAAGATACCTCATACTTAATAGTTCTTGGAGGTCTTAAGTTTTGAAAGCCTGCAGAAGAATGGATTTATTTCAACTTCTGCAGAGACTCTGGAGTGGTTTCTTTAAGAGAGGTAATTGCAAGGTTACCTTGGACATGGAAGATTTTTAAGAAGAAAGCCTCCTGGAAATCACATGACGGGCGATAGCCACTTGTTTTCCTATAGACCCTTTCTTCGGCTGTTTCAACTGAGACTGGATAGAAATTGCTTTGGTATTTGTAATTAGCTTAGTGCTAAGAAGCCCATGAGGAAGGGTTGCCCAGGTAATCTCTCCTATTCCTAAAAGAAACCTTCTTGTTGAGTTCACAGCAAAACATATTTGTTCTTCTGGAAGAGAGATTATAAGAACTTCTCAATATTGAGTAAGCTGTGTCTAGCAAGACTTCAGAGATGACAATGCATGATTAATGATTTGACTAGATATACCAGAACATCAGAATGGCAGAAGTTGGAACAGTCTATGCTTTGTACTTTTCGACTTCAAGAATAATACTAATGACCCGAAAGATTTTTATAATATTTTAAATGGAACCTCTGCTGACAGAAGTCCATTGCTTTCCTCTTTTCCTGGAGGGACGGAGAGACAGAGGGATCTAGGGCGTGTTTGTTTATGTTTGTGTGTTTTGGGTTATTTACTTCCTTATGTCGATCAGTTATTGCATCGTCCTTGAATATATTTATTTTGATTATAGATTAATAATTGCACCTTTTAAAGTAATTTCCTTGTCAGTTCTTATTTAAAACCTGATATCAATAATGTATTTAGTTGACAATCATGGAAACTGGGAAAAATATTTTTGTTTGGAGCCATGGAACTCGAGTCAGTACATTCCATTAGCTTCGATTATAACACCATACATCTAATTAACTTGATATATTAACTAAGACTAAATGGCAAGCCACACGTTAATTTATTTCATTAAATTACATTTTTAATGAAAAATGTAACTTTAGTTCCAAATGAATTCAAGAGCACTTCATAATATTTTCCAAGAATAATATTCAGCCATACTAATAAGTTAAACTTGCACGACCATAGAATGCAGAGTATAAGTCAATTTTGGAAGACTCTGACGATCCTTCCAAAAAACAGATTGACTTATAAGCAGAGTGTGAATTGTAATCTGCTGGTATTGGTGGACACCATTTTGAAATGTGAAGAAAGAAACTGTAATTTCTCCTAAAGTAATGTGGTAGAGTTTACTGAATTAATTAATTAAAAGTATATTTAACCACGATCAACACTGTGGAATCATGTTCAAATAACAACCGAAATTGTTGGGTGGCAAAAATAGCCTCTTTATTCAGCATCTGCAATAGCACAAGGCGGCAATAGAAATACAGTTCTTACAATAGCCTATTTATACAGTTAAAAGGTATTTAATAGGTACATAGTAATTATGGAAGATGATTGGTGTTTTGTAATCTATTCAGGTCCGAGAGATGGTGGTTATGGGCTCATTAATATTGTAATCTTTTCATAGTTTTGGGTAGGTCATTGGAGACATGATGGCAGGGAGGGATTTTTCTGAATAGGTTAGTAGTTTGATATTTATTCAGAGGTAAGTAGGTTAATCATTGCTTGCAGCAAGTGCTGATAAGAATTGGAGGTGTGAAAAAGCAGTAATGGCTGAAAAGGATGTTTTAATTTGGTCAATCTCGTAAAAGTAAAATATACTGCAGAACTTCAGTTTTATGAATGAATGAATGAATAAATAACTGGTTACTAAAGGATTATAAATGAATGACAGGAACCCAGTATTAAAGAATATGGCTAGCTGGTGAATGAGTTAATAAAGATACCTCTCACATAATATCTCACAACATGTTACACAACTGTCAAATTAATTGTCTTCAACATCTTTGCAAAAACTTTTGACTCACTTTGGCTGTGACATCATTATAAGGATCCCACTCTGGTCCTTTAATTTTCAGGATTATCTCTTCACAAGGAACGCTCTCTTTTTCCATTTGCTGAATTGGATATTTCACACGTTTTTGAACAATAAATTACCCTTGGTGTATTAATAGCATCCCACAATTTGATAATGAAACCACACAAAACAAAATCAGTGGACCAGTATGTAGATTTCCACTCTTTGTGATTTTTTTTTTCTCTCCATCAACCATACACCTGGTTCATTCAGCATGAACATGATCCTTCCAAATCTTGTTGAGGTATATATGTTAGACCTTCAGATATAACAACAAGGTGGGCTTTATTTCTTTGAAGGGACCTGTTGATCTCATATTTTATATGAGTTCTGAACATTTTACACACTAAGAAGGTGTATTTTAAATGGGCCACCAAGACAACTATTCCACATATTACTGATCCATAACTTCACTCTATCCTCATCCAACCAACTGTTATCATGGACATGCACAAAAGCTACCGTAGCAAATTTGATGTTTGGCATAACTTTACATTTGAGAATTCAAAAATTGCCGTAGGCTTTAATTTTGGTCTGTTAGCCATGTAGCACCATCATGGATCTGTCTTCTCGTGTCTCACTGCTTTTACAAGAACGGTTTTCAAAATTCCCTTGTGCAGCTACTGGGCATACCAAAATTCCTGAGTGATTCATCAACAATGGTGATGGCTGATGTGAATTGGTTATTATAACTTCTATTTGTCTTTGAGCATTTTTGGTCTTCTGCAGACAAACAAGACTGACCTTTTCATTAATTGCGGTTACACCAATTAGCTGGTGATCTGAAATCTTTTCTGGACCCAGGGTTTGATTGGACCACTTCATTTTTGGAGACCATTCCAATGATTTTTCAGGACCCATCCCAATACATATTTCTTAAGTTTATGATAGTGGCTGGTCCCTGCAATGGTATATTTGGTCTTGTGTACTTCCTTCAGGGGATTCTTTGTCTTTCTATTTGTGCCATTGTTTTTCACTAGCCATGAACTCTCTTGGTGCAGCAAAGTTTTTGAAGAGTTAGCAAATGTCAGGCTTTTATCCTGAAAACAGCCTTGTACTTCATTCTTTTCACTGGAGGACCCATATACGTTTGTTACTTACTATGCCATATGCAGTCTGCTGCACAGGTATATCCTAAACTGCCCTACATTTTCTTTGCAATGCAGCTCATATTGCCTGCTTGCCCCCATTTGCCGATGATTATTATAAGGTGACTAAAACTTGCATTTTCGGGATGAAGAATCAAGGCTGATGACCAATGCAAGTATAGTATTTCATTGCTAAAAGGGTCAATCAACGTATGTACCCAGTATATACAAAACATTGTTTTAGCAGTGAGAAAATGGGGTTATGCCATATGATGGATTGACCTGTATTCATGATGTTACATACTTAGCTGTATCACATTTTTACAGTGACTTAAGAGATCAACTTCCAGTTTCATTACATGACATTTGTTTTAAAAACATGCCTTAGCAAAATCATAAGAAACTGGAGCCAACTGGCCCATCCACCTGGTTTCACCATTCAATAAGACTGTGGCTAATCTGATTGCACTGTTAATTGCAAGGTTCTGCCTCTCCCTAAACCCCAAGATCATCTTGCAGATCAAAAATCTGTTAACTCAATCTTGAATATATTTCAAGACCTGACGTCTACTCCTCTTTGTGGAAGAGAATTTCAAAATCAGTACTCCTCTGAGAGAAGCAAGTCCTCTTCATCTCAGTCTTGGGGCGGAAAAACTTTTATTTCTAAATGATGCTTCCAGCTCTGGACTCGCCAAGAGAGAAAACATACTCCTAGCAATTATCCTGCCAAGCTACCTAAGAATCTCATATATTTCAATAAAATTACCCCCTCCTTCTGAATTCCAATGAATAAAGGCCTAACAAGCTCGATCTCTCCTCATAAGATGATGTCACTGACCCAGGAATCAGTCTGGTGAATATTCTCTGTACTGCTTTCAATGCCCTTATATCCCTCTTTGAGTAAGGTGACCATATCTGCACACTGTATTCCAAATGCAGTCTTACCGATGTCCTGTACAGTCATACCAAGATTTCACCATTTTTATGCTGCATCCCACTTTGCAACGAAGGCCATGTTATAACTCTATGTTTTTTTTTGTGATTTATGTACAAGGACACTCAGATTTTTCTGCGTGGTGCAGTCCCTCCCAAATAATGTAACATTCTGCTTTTCTATTCTTCCTGCCAAAATATACAACCTTATACATTCTTATATTCTATCTGCCAATTTGTGCCCATTTTCCTTTTTAGATTCTTTATATCTTCCTCACAACTTACTTTCGTACCTATGTTTTATCATCAGCAGCAAATGTGGCTACAATACAGTAAGTTCCATTAATAAAGCTAATAATATTGACTGTAAACAGTTGAGGTCCCTGTCCTGATTCCTGCAGCATGCCATTAGTTATAGCTTGCCAACCTGAAAAACTATTGCAAATTTATTTATCATTGGTTAGCCAATTCTATAACCATGCTATTACATCAGTTTCAACACTGGTAACTTCTTATAGCATCTTTTGGAAACCCAAATAGGGTGTATTGTTGGAATTCAGTTGAGACTAGTGTTTTTTCTTAAAAGAAAAATCACCTGAAATCCCAGTTATTTACTAAAAGGAGAAACCCATCAGATTTCATGTTTAAAATATGAGAAATTTTACTCTACATAAATCAAACAAGGTAAACACTAACTTAGTTAATCACCTATACTTTAAAATTTAAAATCAACTTTACATTAGCATGAATTAATAGGTAAAATGCAATTCATTACAAATCAGAAAGTATATATTAAATGGCAGATCTTACGAACTGGCTGAACACTCTACTCAGCTTACAGGCCACTGACCTGAAGATGGAGGGCGGGAATAAATTGTGGGTGTAGGAGTTGCTCCTTTTTTGAGGTAGTTTAGGTGTTGGAGGTGATTTCCTCAAATTCCAGGAGCAGCAATTACTGTTTTATATGCAATTGCATTGTTTTGGAACTTTGGGCGAAAAAAGACCAAAGCAACGGCACTTTTGAAAAAAGGAGGACAGACAAAAGACAATGACCACATGGTCAGTAAGGGAGACAAAGAAAAGAAACCTACAATGGTAACTGGCATAGCAGTGAATCTGCAGTTACTGCCTTTATAGTTTCAGCTCATGTATCCCTGGACATTGGAGTGTCTCTCAGAAAAATTAACAAACAGTGAAATTCACAGCTGACCTTGAAGGAACCTGTGTGGGAGAGCTCACAGCACAGGAACAGATAGGAGCATAGTTTTTAACATGTAATCATGTTGTAAGTTGACAGTAGATGGTAGAGTGGTCCTTTCTTGAATATATGTTTAATTGAAATCTGTCAATTAAATTTTAACAATATAAACCGTAAGTACTAAGTTAGCCCGGAGGACTGTTTTTTAGAGCAAAATGACAGTGCTATTTTCTGGGTCCGTAGATTGTGAAGGAGCAAAGATGGCCTTTAGTAGAGTCATATGGTCTTCCTGTCGGATTTGGGAATTTAGGGAGAGTTTCCATGTTACTGATGATTATGTCTGCAGGAAGTGGCTTTGGTTGCAAATCCTATCACATCAGATGGATTGGTTGAAGTGGCAGTTAGAGACAAGAAGAAATTGATGTGATGTGATGGATGACAGTAATAGGAAGGGAGAAAAGCCACAGATACAGTCAGGTAGATTGGTTAACTTGAGAAAAGGTGGGAAGGGTAGACAGGTAGTGCAGGAGTCTTTTGTGGCTTTCTCCATTTCAAACAAGTATGCTGTTTTGGAAAATGTAGGGGGTGATGGATTCTCAGGGGAATGTAGCATGAACAGCCAAGTTTTTGGTATCGAGACTGGCTCTAATGTAGTGATGGGTACGTTGGGTTCCAACCGATCGATTGTGTTAGACCACTCTCCAGTCGGAGGCACAGACAGACGTTTCTGCGGCAAGCATCGAAAAATCAGAATGGTGTTGCCTCCCTAATGCCAGGATCAAGGGTATCTATGAAAGGGTGCAGAATGTTCTCAAAAGGGGAGAGGGACCAGCAGGAGGTCATTGTACACATTGGAACTAATGACATAGGAAGGGAAAAGGATGAGATTCTGAAAGGAGAATATAGAGAGTTAGGCAGGAATTTAAAAAGGAGGTCCTTGAGGGTAGTAATATCTGAATTACTCCAGGTGCCATGAGCTAGTAAGGGTAGGAAAGCGAGGAAGGACTGATAAATTAAACTGCATTTATTTCAATGCAAGAGGCCGAACAGGGAAGGCAGATGAACTCAGGGCATGGTTTGGAACATGGGACTGGGGTATCATAGCAATTACAGAAATGTGGCTCAGGAATGGACAAGACTGGTAGCTCCATGTCCCAGGATGCAAATGCTACAGGACGGATAGAAAGCGAGGCAAGAGAGGAGGGGGAGTGGCATTTTTGATAAAGGATAGTATGACAGCTGTACTGAGAGAGGATATTCCCGGAAATACATCCAGGGAAGTTATTTGGGTGGAACTGAGAAATAAGAAAGAGATGATCACCTTACTGGGATTGTATTACAGACCCCCTAATAGTCAGCGGGAAATTCAGAAACAAATTTGTAAGGAGATTTCCGTTCTCTTTAAGAATAACAGTGTAGTTACATTAGGGGATTTTAACTTTCCGAATATAGACTGGGACTGCCAGAGAGTTAAGGGTTTAGATGGAGAGGAACTTGTTAAGTGTGTACAAGAAAATTTTCTGATTCAGTATGTGGATGCATCTACTAGAGAAGTTGCCAAACTTGACCTAGTCTTGAGAAATAAGGCAGGACAGGTGACTGAGGTGTCAGTGGGGGAGCACTTTGGGGCCAGCGACCATAATTCTATTAGTTTTAAAAATAGTGATGGAAAAGGATAGACCGGATCTACAAGTTGAAGTTCTAAATTGGAGGAAGGAGGAAGGCAAATTTTGATGGTATTAGGCAAAAACTTTCAAAAGCTGATTGGGGGCGAATGTTCGCAGGTAAAAGGACGGCTGGAAAATGGGAAGCCTTCAGAAATGGGATAATGAGAGTCCAGAGAAAGTACATTCCTGTTAGGGTGAAACGAAGGCTGGTAGGTATAGGGAATGCTGGATGACTAGAGAAATTGAGGTTTTGGTTAAGAAAAAGAAGGAAGCATATGTCAGGTATAGACAGAAGAGATCGGGAGAACTCTTAGAAGAGAATAAAGACAGTAGGAGTATACTTAAGAGGGAAATCAGGAGAGCAAAAAGGGGACATGAGATAAGTTCGGCAAATAGGGCTAAGGAGAATTCAAAGGGATTTTATAAATATAGTAAGGACAAAAGGGTAACTAGGGAGCGAATAGGGTCCCTCAAAGATCAGCAAGGCAGCCTATGTGTGGAGCCCCAGGAGATGGGGCGATATTAACGAGTATTGTGCATCAGTGTTTGCCATGGAGGAGGACATGGAAGATACAGAATGTGGGGAAATAGATGGTGACATCTTAAAATATATACATATTAGAGAGGAGGAGGTGCTGGATGTCTTGAAATGCATAAAAAAGGTTAAATCCCCAGGACCTAATCAGATATATCCTCGAACTCTGTGGGAAGCTAGGGAAGTGATTGTTGGGCCCCTTGCTGAGATAGTTGTATCATCGATAGTCACAGGTGAGGTGCCGGAAGACTGGAGGTTGGCTAATGTGGTGCCACTATTTAAGAAAGGTGGCAAGGACAAGTCAGGGACCTACAGACCAGTGAGCCTGACGTCGGGTGTTGGAGGGAATCCTGACGGACAGGGTTTACATGTATTTGGAAATGCAAGGACTGATTAGGGATAATCGGTGTGGCTTTGTGCGTGGGAAATCATGGCTCAGAAGCTTGATTTGAGTTTTGTGAAGAAGTAACATAGAGGATTGATGAGGGCAGAGCAATAGGTGTGATCTACACAGACTTCAGTAAGGCATTCAACAAGGTTCCTCATGGGAGATTGTTTAGCAAGGTTAGATCTTATGGAATACAGGGAGAACTAGCCAATTGGATACAGGACTGACTTGAAGGTAGAAGACAGAGGGTAGTGGTGGAGGGTTGGTTTTCAGACTGGAGGCCTGTGACCAGTGGTGTGCCACAAGGATCAGTGCTGGGTCCACTGTTTTTTGTCATTTATATAAATGATTTGAATGTGAACGTAGGAGGTATATTTAGTAAGTTTGCAGATGACACCAAAACTGGAGGTGTAGTGGACAGTGAAGAAGGTTACCTCAGATTACAATGGGATCTTGATCAGATGGGCCAATCGGCTGAGCGGTGGCAGATGGAGTTTAATTTAGATAAATGTGTAGTGCTGAAGTTTGGAAAAGCAAATCAGAGCAGGACTTCGACATTTAATGGTAAGGTTCTCGGAAGTGTTGCTGAACAAGGAGACCTTGGAGTGCAGGTCTCCTTGAAAGTAGAGTCACAATAGGGTTTTTAAAAAACTGGCACACAACAGCAGACCCTTTTTAACATGGTCCGGATGACACAGATCCGCTAATGTTTCCATCAAATAACAGAATCAGCAACAGCAACTGTATCTATATTTATGCTCAGTTTCTAGATCTCACCTGTCTTTTTCAGTTTGCCTGCACTGTACCACTGGACTTAACAACTTCAACTGCTGAACTTTCATGGCTTTATTTCCCTTTAGACAGAGTTACCAAGTTTCAGTTTTCCTGCTCAATCTCTTTTTCAGTTTGTGTTTTCATTGAGGGAACCAGAAGCTTTGTAACAATGGATTTTGAGAGAGCATCTGCAGGTTCCCCTTTATCCTCCCGATTTGTTACTACTATCTTAAGGAATACTAATAAATTCATAAAATAATTTATCTCACAAAACAAAATGTTTCTAATTATATGATGATTTTGTAAATGTATACCTACTATCACCCTAGCAATGGATTCCAGTAATGACCCAATGATAGATAATAGATTTCGTTTTCCTATCGTTTTCCGACTGCTGTTTACTTCCTTTGTTGAATAGTGGCATTAGATTTGCCATCTTCCAATCTATTGGGACTACTCCAGAATTTAAGAATATTGGAAAATTGCAATCAACACATCTGATATTTCTTCCTTCAAGACCCTAAGATGAGGTCATCAGGTTGAGGGGATTTGCTAGTCTTTAGTTCCATTAGGTTTCTAGTTTTTTCTTGCTAGTGCTCTTGAGTTCTTTAAGTTTCTCCCTTCCTTTTGCCTCTATATTGGGATAATTTCTGCATTGTTCACTGCGAAGACAACCATAAAATACTTGTTCAAAGTCTGCTACTGCCTGTTTTCCAGTATTAAATATTCAGTCTCATCCTTGAAGAGATCAATTGAGATATTAGCTTTTTATGTACTTGTAAAAGCTTTCACTGTCTTTTTATTAAATTCTTGCTACCTGTTCTTCTCAGTCCAATTTCTTCCTCATAACATTTTAGTCATCCTTTTCTGGATTCTCAAATTTCCCCAATGTTTGGGACTAACAGCAATCTTTGCAACATTACACAACTTGTCATCAACTTGTTCTGGGAACGTGGGTTCACATGGCAAATGGTACAATTTGATTTGAATTTAAAAATTCTGGAATTAAGCATCTACTATGACCATGAAACCATTGTCGGAAAACCCATCCGGCACACTAATATCCTTGAAGGGAAGGAAATCTGCCGTCTTCACCTGGTTTGGCCTTTATGTGACTCCAGCAATGTGACTGACTCTCAACTCTGAAATGGCCTAGCAAGCCACACAGTTGTATCAATAGCCACAAAGTTTCAAAAAAGAAATGAAATCAGAAGGACCACCTGGCTGCAACCCCGGCACCAGGAAAGACAATGACAGAAACAGCTCTGTCAATCTTGCAAAGTCCTCCCTACTAAAATCTGGAAGCTGCTGCCAAACCTGGGAGAGCTGTCTCACAAACTAGTCAATCAATGATGCTGACATACTCATGGAGTCATATCTTACAGACAATGTCCCAGACATGACCATCACTAACCCTGGCTACGTCCTGTCTCATTGGCACAGGACAGACCCAGCAGAGATTGCAGCACAGTGGTATACAGTCAGGAGGGAGTTGCTCAGGAGTACTCAACATTGACTGTGCACCCCTTGAATTCTCATGGTTTCAGGTTAAACATGGGCATGGGCAAGGACAGTGCTCCCCCCCGGGCCTCGGCTGATTAAACAGCAGTCCTCCATGTTGAGCAACTCTTGGATGAAGAACTAAGGGTTGACAAGGCACAGAATGTACTACTGCTGAAAATGTGTTGCTGGAAAAGCGCAGCAGGTCAGGCAGCATCCAAGGAGCAGGAGAATCAACGTTTCGGGCATGAGTCCTTCTTCAGGAATCCTTGACAGAATGTACTACTCTGGGTGGGGTATTTCAATGTCTAGCTGTGGTCAATTCTAGTTGCCTCATTACAGGAAGGACATGGAGGCTTTGGAGAGGGTGTAGAAGAGATTTACCAGGATGCTGCCTTGATTAGACGGCATGACAGAGAGGCTAGAAAAAACTCAGGATATTTTCTCTGGAGCAGCAGAGGCTAAGTGGAGACTTGACATAAGTCTATAAAATTATGAGATGCATAGGGTTGACAGTTAGAATCTTTTTCCCAGATTGATATGTCTAATACCAGGGGGCATGCACTTAAGATGAAGGGGAGAAAGTTCAAAGGGATGTGAGGGGCAAGTTTTATTTTAAACACAGACAGTAGAAGTCTGGGACACGCTTCCAGGGGTGGTGATGGAGGCAGATACATTAGGGTGTTTAAAGAACTTTTAGGTAAGTAAATGAAAATGCAAAGAATGGAGAGAAATGGACCAAGGGCAGGCAGAAGAGATTAGCTTAATTTGGTGTCATGTTCTGCGTGATATTGTAGGCCGAAGGGCCTATTCCTGTGCTGTACAGTGTAGGGTGTGCATAAATCCATTCCCACTTGTGACTTCTTTTCACTCAATCGATTCTACATTTTGATCCACCAAAACAAGATTAATGGGAATCCAATTTCGTTATTCTGTCCAATTTTGCAAGGAGATAGTTTTGATGACTGCCTGACATAAAAGAACCTACCACAAGATGGCACTTTAGGACAACAGATGGTTTGAAAAAATGGCACATAAAAATGGCTTCTCCAATGTTATTTCATGCAACTTATAAACATAATCAGTTCCCTTCAACAAAGATTATTCAGAGGAGAGATGGCCGTGGAGTGGAAATGTCACTGCATGAGTAATCCAGAAGTCCAACATAATACTCTGAGGAAATGGTTTCCAATTCCACCATGGCAGTTGGTAGAATTTAAAGTCAGTTAACAACAAGAACATAAAGCTTGCCTCAGTTATGGTGACTATGGCGACCATATCCTTTGCAGAAAGAAATTTAGGATCCTTATCCTGAATGGCCATGTGTATCCATACCTATGTGTTTGACTCAACTGACTTCTGAAATGACATATCGAGCCATTCAGTTCAAGGGCAATTAAAAACTCGCAAAAATGCAGCAAGCTACATTAAATTTCTAAAGCTGTAGCTTTGTTCATGTGTGTGGCTTATTTTGTAGTCACAGTAAAATTATAGACAGGATAGATATATCTATCTTTGGATATAGGAGCAAAGGAACATGAGTAAGGCCATTCAGCCTATTGAGCTTGCTCTGTCATATAACGTGACCATGGTTGGTTGAACACTTCAATGCATTTTAGCAATATTATCTCCACAATACTTTACACCATTAGATTAGATTAGACTACTTACAGTGTGGAAACCGGCCCTTCGGCGCAACAAGTCCACACTGACCCGCCGAAGCGCAACCCACCCAGGCCCATTCCCCTACGTTTACGCCTTGAACTAACACTACAGGCAATTTAGCATGGCCAATTCACCAATGCACACTTTTGGACTGTGGGAGGAAACCGGAGTACCTGGAGGTAACCCACGCAGACACGGGGAGAATGTGCAAACTCCACACAGTCAGTCGCCTGAGGCGGAACTTGAACCCGGGTCTCTGGCGCTGTGAGGCAGCAGGCTAACCACTGTGCCGCCCCATCAGAAATCTATCAATCTCTAAACATTCTTAATGACCAAACTTCCACAGCTCTCTGAAGGAGAGAATTGTAAAGATTCAATGCTCTGAGTGAAATAACTTCATCGCTGTTCTAAATTACACCCCCTCTTTATTTTTACATTGTGCCCGCTGGTTCTCGACTCCCAAATCAAAAAACCAGGAGAAATATTTACATCAACTCCATCTATCCCTTGAAGCATTTTTGGTCAACTTCTCTTCAGAGGACACAGGACTCCCCCCATCTCAGGAAGTTTGGTGAAATTTTGTTGCACTTGCTCTATAGCAACATCTTGACGTAAGGAGACCAAACTGCACATTGTACTCCGGGTATGGTCTAACCAAGCTCTACCACTCCTGTACTCATTACCTCTTACAATAAAGGTTAAAATTCCATTTGTCTCCCTCATTGCTTTATGCAGCTGCATATTAGTCTTCAGTAACTTATTAATAAAGGTACCTAGGTCTTTTTGTACATCTACACTTTCTAACGTTTTAACATTTAATGTCTGTTCCATCCACCAAAGTGGATAACCTCAAATTTTACCACTTACTATTTATTCCACCTGACATGCTTTTGATTACTCACTAAGTCTGACCAAATCCTCGTTAAGTTGTTCTTCATTTTTTTCACAACACATTCTCGTTCAGACGTGTATTACAGCAAATTTGGTACACACCTCCCAAATCATTCACATATATGCAAACAGCTGGAGCCTCAAATATTGATTCTTGCAGTATACCACTAGTTATAGTTGGTCAACATGAGAATGACTTGCTTATTCCTACTCTTGGTTCTCTGCTTGTTAGCCAATCGTAAATTCATGCCAGTACATTACCCCCTTCCCATCTGTTTTAATAACTTTCTTTTAGGGATCCTATCAAAAGTCTACCAAAAATATACATCTATCGACTCCCTTTTATCAACTTTATTAGTAAAGTCTTGAACAAACTCTCAACAAGTTAGTCAAACACGATTTGCCAATTGTAAGTCCATGAATATTTTATTTTGACTTCATTTAACTTGAATTCCCTTTTGGTAGTGTCCCTTAATGAAATCTAAGTAGCAACTACTTCTTTCTGAATTATACATTTCTTCTATTTTTAAGCTCTTTAAACTTACTCTCTAACAGCAGCTGAGAGTTCTCCTATGCTGCCACCTTTGGATTTTTGGTTAACTGTAGCCCAGCTGCCAAGGAGCCCCAAGTAGAGGTGGATCCCACCAGTCCAGCTATATTTACTCCCGGATGTTGAATAACGTTCTGAGCCTCATCATCTCCTTATTCACCAGCCGAGTAGAAGAGTCACCTGCTGTCTCACTCCAGGAAGGTGGCTAAATGTCTAGAGCCAAATTCCTTTTATCCATTGCCCAAGTAGAGACATATCTCGCAAACCCAGCTGTCTCCATTCCTGGGAAAACTCCCCATTTCCAAATCCTCCTTTCTCCTAAGCTATGTTTCTAGTTACACATATTAGATGGTGTAGCTGTGATAAACCATGAAAGAAGATTCCAAGTTGGAATTCCCTTTTAAATCTTATACGTCAGGGAGACTTACAGAATCGTGGAGTCACAGAATAATAGTTTGGAAATAGATCCTTCAGTCCAACTCATCAGCGCCAACCAGCCATCCCAATCTAATCTATGTCCCATTTGCCAGCATTTGGCCCAAATCCCTCCGAACTTTTCTTATTCATATACCCATCCATATGCCTGCTAAATATTGCGATTGTACCAGCATTCACTATTTGCTCTGGCAGCTCAGGTCCTTTTTAAATCTTTCCCATCTTACCTTAAACCTATGCCTTCTAGTTTTGGACTCAGACTTGCCAGCAGAATTTCCTTCCAAATGATCATGAGCCTTATTACAATATTGCTGTTTAGAAAAGTCCATCAGTCTCATTCTAAAAATAGTTCTCAATACTTTACATTCTATTAGTGTTAAGATAAGCCCAAGTGTAGGTTATCTGAATGAAGCAATTGAATATTTCCTGTGTGCAAGTGTTGCTGATTATTTGGGGGGGATGAAAAGCACTGGAAGAATAAACTTTTAATTCACATAGCAACCTTGGGACAAATGCAAAGAATTTCATGGCCCATCAATTAATTTTACAGTTTCATCACTATTGTAATATGAAGAAAATTTCACTACTGCTTTGTAAAAAGTAATATCCAATGAACAGGAGAAACAAGATAAATGAAAAGATAATATTTCCTGCAACATTAGTTGAGGAGTAAATGATGCCCACTTATGTGTAAAAACTCTGTTTTGCTTCAGATAGTGTCATTGAGTCTTTCATGTGAAAGGTATTTGCAGATTGTATCTTCTGTATCAGTGAAACATTTGAGAATTCAACAATAGTATGTAAAATAAAACGCTATGAATAGTTCTTCTGGCTACCATCTCTGTTTTGGATGAAATCTACCTATGTTAAGAGAGGTTTATGAATAAATAAGGAAAGATTTTCTTTCTTCACAACTGATAACACAAAAAAAGTTTCTTTTTGACAGTCCAAATAAATTATTCAATTTGGAGTTAAATAAAACATAACATTTCAAATTTTCATAATACTTACTGTGACAATCTTAATTTGACATCTGATACGTTGTACTGTCCCTGGAATGGATGCCTGGCAAAGAGAAATGTACGTCAAAAATTCAATTCTGATTCTATTAAAGGTTGTGTCCGAACTGGCAGTAAATAAACATTACCCAACACTAGCACTGAGCTTCAAAGTCAAATTAAAATAGGCTAATTATCTCTTGCTATAATGACAGCATTACTGGAAAGTTAAAACATGCATTATGGAAGTAAAATCAGATTAATATTTACATTATACATACTTGTAAAAGTATTATGACAACTAAACAATTTTGACGCCAAACAAAAATGTACATTTTAATCCATTTGTTACACATTCTGAACAAATGCACTTTATATATGGCTAACAAATTTCACATACATCACAATTTAAAACCATTTGCACATTTCTAAGTTTAACCTATTGTGGGTTTTCAATGATAAAAAGAGTATTTATAGTTTACACTCAGCTGATGCACACACATGCACTTTACAATCAAAATTCAATTTAGTTGAAGAAGTGATCCAATGTCAAAATTACATGCTCGCATTACAATTTAACAAAGCCTGGTAGTTAACTTTTAATCAGAATTAATGGGGACATTCTCCATAGCAACACCACGTCAGAATCCAGTGACCATCTGAACAGCACTCTCCTCTCATGCAGGTATAAATGTTACTTTTCCTGTTAAATTTGTACTCTTGTGACATGTCCTGATTAGTACAAGACAAGAAACTTGTCAAAATTGCCCTTTGCAGCAAAAATCAAAATACCAAGTGTTAACAAGAAATAATTAAGTTAGTTACTGATAATCAAGTGAGTGTAATTTTTTTTCACGGAATGTAAGCATCATTGGGCGGGTCAGCATTTACTGCTTATTCTCAATTGCTCTGGAAAAGATTGTGGTAAGTTGCCTTCTTCAGCTGCTGCAGGCCTTGAACAATAGGATGTAAAACAAGCCTTGGCAAAATTTGAAGACTAGGAGATTTCACTCAATGTTGACTTCAATTTACTCCTCAAATTAATACTAACAATCGCCAGATTACCTGCTAATTTATCCAACTGCTGATATTGAGACATTGGCTGCTGCATTTGTGTAGAGAAATGAATACATTACTTTTGATGAGTAGGAATAACGTAGGCAAATTAATTTCAACCTAATAAGTAAGAGATTACATTTCGGCTAAAGAAAGAGGACATAATATTGGAAAAATGAAATTCAATGGGATAGAGAAACAAAGGAGATCTGGGAGTACAAAAAGACAAATCTCTCAATTAGTTACATAGATTAATAAGGCCATTAAAGAAATCAGGCACTCAAGTTTATTTCAAGAGGGGCATGATTAAAAAGTACAGAAGTTACGATAAACACATATCGAAGCATTTGCTAGATTTGGAGTAATCTGTACAGGTCTGTTCACCATATTATTTAAGTGACATGAAGGCGTTCTAGAGAGTGCAAAACTAATTCATAAGAATGAAACCAGAAATGCAATGTTAATATCAGAGTAATTGAACAGTCTTGGTTTGTTTTCTCTTGAAAGGAGAAGGCTAAGGAATAACTTAATAGAGATCTTGAACATTATGAACACTTTTGATGGAGTAGCTGCTTAGAACATTTTTGTGGCAAGAACACAATAAGAGGTTTTCAAAGCGTTTTCTACTTTTTCTGAACTATAACTGAGGTTATCAGCAATTGATTTAAATAGGTGAGGGTGGGGTAGATGAAACCATTAACTGGGGATTCACGTGCCCTCCTACAGGAACTGATGAGATTGGTAGCTTGCTGAAGATTTGCATGTTAGTTTACTCTTATTTCTGTAAATAAAAATTTATAACAAGTATAAAGATTGGTTCCAGTTTCATCACCCGGCTTTCTGGACTAGAATTTGGTAGCAGAGAGCAGCTACTTACAAATGAAGGTTGGAAGCCAAGAAAATAAATTCTCAGTCAGAGGAATAAAATCCTAATGGTCATTTTTGGAAATGGAAAAGGACCACTGTAAGACATCAAGACATCATTACCTTGGAAAATGTCACAAATCTGAAACGACTCACAGGTATGCCCCAACAAACATAAAAGGTTTGGCTTTGGTATTATCAGTTCCTACAAGAGGTGAGATCAGAAATATTTTGTACCTTAGATGGCCATCAGATGGATAGGTTTTGACTAAAACAGAAAATGCTGAAGAAATTTAACAGGTCTGTCAACATCTGTGAAGAAAGGAATAGATTTAACATTTCAGTCTGTTTCTCTCTCCTCAAATGCTGCCAGATTTGCTGAGGGTTTTGGATCTTCTATTGGAGTTTTTGGTTGTATAAAAATGATGCTTAGGAGGTATGGTCAGAATTTGATAAATTTAAAAACACTCTTATTCCCTTGAGTTTGACGAAATTCAACAAGAGGATTCCTGGATCAGAACTGTCATTGCAGTGTATTAAGATGTTGCATACAGACAAGCAATTGCTTCTAACTTCTTTTCTACTTTTCGACAGGGGAAACCGGTTCAATCTGTTGCTTGCTGCTTTGAAAACATGCCTAAGAAAGCTCTCTTTCCCATCAGCCTTCATGGAATAAATTCTGTAGTGATGCTAACAATAGAAGATTCAACAATTGCCAGATTATGAAATAATCAAGGTACTGGAAACAGGCATCAATATAACAGGAGGATTAATGTCAGGCAGAATGAGGTTAAAGCACCCTTAACAGACTAGGCTGTTAGAAAATACAAAACTGAAACAAAAACAATGGGTGAATGAACCCTGGGAATGTCTAAGGAACACAACAGATGCTTCAGGTGGTTTCTGAAATACCATTATGTGTTGTGACCAAACTGAAGAGGCAGGTTCCCTTAAAAGACACAACAAAGAAAAACTTTTAGGACAAGAACAAAGACAATGTTGTAATTCAGACAAATGACAAATAAATGCCCTATTCCTGCATGACTTTAAGGAGGACAGTTACCATTGGCAAAGATGCATCAGGTTTGGGGGGGATGCAATTGGACAGAAATGGGTGATTGGTTGAGTGGTGAGTTGTGAATTCACTATAATAGTTACTGTTAGAAAAATTAGCTCAATAAAGCGGAGACCACACAAACTAGATCGGGTGAAATTGACAAGCTGTTTATTACAAGCGATATCGCTGGAAGAGAAATTGATTCGGCTGATACAGAACTGACAGTCTGTACAGGTAGATCAAGGGTTCTCTTTCTCGAGCTGAGGATGAAGCCAGGTTTTATAGGAATCTTGTATAAAAAGGTTAATTAAAATGGGGAAAGATACAATGTATTTTGAAATTAAGTAATCCAGTTACAATGATGATAATTGAAAAACAGTTAGCGGAAGAATGACCTGGTTGTCAATACAATGTAACATCCTGACGGTATCAATGAGTTCTTGATGGGATCAGGAGATTCCAGGTCTCTTTGCAGGTAGGTGAAAATGTCTCTTTTGAAACAGTAAAGTGTTTCCATTGTTCCTATCCTGGGAGGGAGGTCCTTGGTGGTGCCTCTCCGTCTGACCTGTTCTTTGTGTGGCTTTGGTATTGCTGTGTTATGAGACTGCCCTCGGGGCTTTGGGACAACTGTGTTGACCTGGTATTGTTAGTGTGTTTTGGGAAGTGTATTCCCTTGTCTGTGAGTGCTGTCTGGTTTCACTTGTCAGCCTGCTTGGTTGCTGCTGAGGCATTCTGGGTGTTTCTGGCCAAATTTGCATTCTTATGTTCTGTGGGCTTACTATGGGTAGGCAGGGTGGCAGACCTTTTCCCACAGTTACTGAATAGATTAGAGTAGATGTTTAATTGTCTATTTTTCCTGGATATCTGTTCGGCTTAAGAGAGTTGGAACCCTCCAAAGTTTCCAAATTTAATGAACTCTTTTGGAGGCTTCCTGAGGCAGGGGAACTACCAATCAGAAAGTTTCATTTCCCAGGTAATTCCCATACTTAGTTGCGTCAGGAATTTCACCTGGCCCTGATACACAACTTCAGTCAATGCTGTTTCAGCAATTCTCTAGCTATTACCTCTATCAATTAATATGTAGCTAAAATTCAAAACTGCTCTCTGTTCTGTGCAATAATCCTCTTGTTCTCTGAAGTACTGAAATTAGCTCAATTTTTTCTGCATGTTTGAATGTTTTCCTGCTGGTGATAGGTTTTCATCAAGACTGAAGTTTCAAAGTAAATTCAAGAGCACTGGGGCATCAGAAAAGCTGATCCAAGATAGCTTCATTCAGGAGAATTAGAACATGATAAAAGAGAGTCATTTGGGATGGGAAGAAAGGCCCTGGCAGGTGAAAGTTTATGATGGTATGGGTAGCATTTTTAAAACACATGGCTATTTTGTCAGAATTAGTTAAATTAATTCTTCAACATTGAACCTGGCAGCATAAAGAAGTAAACTAGGTACTTTTCACCTCAAATGCTCATGCTTTGCTGATGAACAGTTCGCGTTAAATCAAAGACTGGATAGTGGTGATGTGAGTGATCATGGCACTTGCGTCAAAGCTAACACATTCATTGGCCAATTTGGGAAATGGAGATTTTTTTCCATTTGTTCAAGAGATTTTGGTGTTACTCCCTAGGCCAGCATTTATTGTCCATCCCTAATTGCCCAAAGGGCAGTTAAGAGTTTCATGTGAAGTATAAGCAACCCGCAGTCCACCGTGGGTTGCTGATTTATAAACTTGATGTGCAATTACAATCTTACATGGACACAATCCAGTAGAATAATTCCTCACTTATTGCTGTAATTGAATTTCTGATAAGTTGAACTCTAAGCAGTTTCGTTTTTCCCATTAAAACCAATGTGAGCATTCATTCCCTTTATCACTGATGCACAATGAGAGCGGTATACATCATTTACAAAAAAAAACAGCAAACCCACCAAGGATCCTTTGACAGCAGCTTCCAAACTCAGGACCTCCAACATCAAAGGCAGTCAATACATAAGATCACCACTATCGTAAGTTCCCTTCTAAAACATATATCCTTACTTTGAATGCCATCGCTGTTCTTTCACTGTCACTGGATCAAAATTATGGAATTCCCTCTCTAACACCACTGTGAATTTCTTAGACGCCATGTAGTTCAAGTGGCTGCTCATCATCATCTTCTCCAAAGTATTCCTAATCATGTTAAAACTTTATACACTACTAGTTTAAATATTAAACATTCCTAAATTCCTTTCACTTGCAAATTAAATAACTTTTAAAATAAGATAAATTTTAAAACATAAAATAAACACCCTAACCCATTCTACTTGGCTCCTGCTCACCATCTGTCTTGCTCGCTTGTTCCCTCTCCCAAACTCAGAAGAGGCTCAGCAAAAGCAAGGGCATACAATATACCGCTCAAGAAGCTGGGTGCCACCCAGGAAAAAGAAGCCCACTTAATTGACACTACATCCACAAACATTCACTCCCTCCAACACTGACATTAGTAGCAGCAGAGTGCACCATCCACAAGACACTCTTCAGAAATTCACCAGCGCTCCTTAAACAGCACTATCAAAATCCATGACCACCACCATCCAGAATACTGGTTCCCAACCCTTTCAATATGCATTTATTATCATTACACCTTACTAGAGAGGTTTGGAACACAGTGCATACAATGAGCTAAAGAAAGATCAAAAGCATTAATGTCTGAAATCCATCACCAAAAATACACCATCTTTCAATGCAAGCACAGACACATTTTTAATATCTGCGCAACTCACCTATTTCTAAACATTTAGCAAAACACAAAGTAAATTTCAATTTACTGGGTTAGTGAGCAACCTGGACATGCTAGTGTTGCCAAGCATTTTGATCCAGGGCACCTTGCATCTTGCAATACCTCTTCTATATCAGCTGATGTTGTCAATTTGCCATTAAAATCAGAGATGAAATTTTGTCGATGTCTATTGCATTTACATTTTTTTTCACATGCCTAAGATTTCAGCAATGGTATGGGGCTTCTTCTACAAGCTCAGCCACCAGTTAAGAGCTTTAAAATATCCATGCACACTCCATGAGTTATTGTGCTTGCTAGATAATTTGTTCTCTCCAAGCTCTTGAAGGATTGAACATGTTTCTTCACAAGAGATAGACATTTCAACCGTAAAGAGTGCCTTAACGTAATTGGTACCATCACAATGTTTGTGAACTTGTATCTACAGGTAAGACATTCAGGTAAAGGGTAAGTAGCATCTCCTGTTGATGAAATTCTAAAGGCCAGAGAACTCTCAATATACTCTCTCTGAACAGTTCTTGTACTTTTTCCTTTTGAATCAGATGCTTCATCAAATGAATTAGCAGAGAAATCACCTCATTTGACAAAATAATCGATTGGTTCTTAAAATCTAAGACCTAGAGAAGGAGAAAAACTAGAATTCACTTTAAAATCCGTGATGTGGAAACATTACCAGGCAGGCAGGCTAGTTCAACAGCTGTTTCAAGTGCACGTCTCTTTACGCTAGAAATACGCAATCATTGCGCATACTCAAACCGAATGTCGGTCATGCTCATGTGCAAGCAAGCTGTATAACTGAGCGGATTGTCCTTTCACTGCAGGCGCATAGTGCAGAACCTCTGTACATGTCCAGCATCTGAAGTCTACACACGTACAGTTTTAGAGGCTTGTGTATGCACAGTTGATAGAGGTGCCTGGTGTCAGCTGATATGGCCTTCAGTAATGGAAGCTGAATTTCCAGAGGAAATCAGAATCATGGACACTGCCTCGACAGTCAGGTAAAGCCTCCTGAAAATTTCACAGCAGATTTCTCACCTTGTCACAGCCTACTGGCACACCAATTGCAAACCACTGATCTAGGAGGACAAGGGCAGCAGATACATGGGAACATCAATAACTGCAAGTTGCTCTTCAAGACAATCACCACCTGACCTGGAAGTATATCGTTTCTTCTACACTGCCTCTGGGTCAAAATCCTGAAACTGCCTCTCTAATAGTATTGTGGGTATATCTGCTCAAAATAGACAACAGAAATTCAAGAACCCAGCTCACAACCACTTTCTCCATGGCAATTAGGAATGGGCAATACATGCTGGCCAGTGAGTGAGGAAGTTAGAGAAGATGAGAGATGGAGGTTCTGGGATTGAAACAGTGAACAGGAAGATTGGGGAGTAGGAGAGCATGCCCTCCAAATTGCAGCTGATTGGGTCACATGACTCCATGTCAATCCTGGTGCAAAAGGTATGAGTGCAGAAATCCCAACATTAAATGCACATATCAGCCTCATTATAACCAGGATGCTAAACTAGAACAATGTTGAATGGAACAACTCAAAACAGGGATTTTCTGCAGTAAGTGGATATCAGAATTAAGCAAAACAAAAGCTGACACATGAGCGTAACAAGAAAGGAATAGGAATTAAGTTTTCCAATATCACCTGGCTATAAATACTAACTTTTCATTATATTAAGAATACAAACAACACACAAATGTTTTGAGATCTGTAAATTATAAGAAAAACCTGTAAAGAAAGTCTCCAAATTATATCTACTGTTCATAACACCCAACAGTAACTGGATAAGGAAAAACACATTATAAATGACACTATCCTACCCAGGATTGATTTCAGTGACAGCAGGATGTTTGTTGCTATTCCATACTCTGAAATGGTGTGTGTTCTTCCATGCAGCGACAAACAAAACGCCATAGTCTGCTAACATTTTGTCATTATCTGAAGGAGAGTAAAAAAACATATTGATATATTGCCTGGCTAGAATAGTTAACAAAAGATTTAGACAATCCTCCATTCAGTCAGTAACAACATAATATTGGAAGTTACTTTCATGTCAATTCAAATTTTTGAAATAACGCAGCTTCCGTATACCAAAAGACCAACCTGAATGTTATTCAAAATCTACTTCAGTAAGTTCATGCTTGAAACAACAGTGACTTTTGTAATTAGAGGGTGCCGTTATTCTGCAAGTTTACCTCTGAGATATACTATACAATGTGCAATGTGATGGGGAAATTTCTAAATTTATCCAAGAAAACTATGGAAGTTGTACAATTAGTGAAAGCAACTGCTTTGCATCATTCCTGTGATATACTCAAAAAAACTTGCCAAGCATGTTAATTAATTTTAGACAAGTATAAGAATCAAATTATGTTTTTGCATAGAACAATGAATTTTGAGCACAGAATTTAGTATCTGTGTCAACTTTCATATGGTGCACTCTGAAACAAATCCAAGTTCCTCATGACATGACTACCATCACAATCCTGCGTATTTCTCTGCTTCAAGTATTTACACAAATTTTCCATGATGTGGATGTGCCAGTGTCGGACTGGGGTGTTCAAAATTATAACTCACACAACACCAGGCTGTCATCCAATAAGTTTATTTGGAAGTTCGGTTTATTCTGAAGCACTAGCTTTCAGAGAGCTGCTCCTTCATCAGGTAACTGTAGAGCAGGATCGTAAGACACAGAATTTATAGCAAAAGATCAGTGTCAGACAACTGATACGATATATTGAACAAACCTAGATTGCTGTACTTCTAAATACACCTGATGGACTATAACCTGGTGACTATTAACTCCACAAGTTTTCCTTAAAGGAAGCAATGGTAACTTTCAATCCATGTAGCTTTCTGTGCTCCTACACTCTGAGGAAACGTTTCTCCCGATTTCTCTTTCTTGAGCTTGTGCTAACTCTCCAACCAGAAGTAATAGTTTTTTCCGTTCACTCCATCAAAGCCTTTGCTAATTTGAAAAAAAGGTCTGCTCATTCTAAACCTCCTAACAGCCTTTTTGCCAAATGGAAACAGTGTCAGGTCAAACATTCTCTGGTATCTTCCAGATGACACTCCACTGTAAGTCAATTCTTAAAACGTCATTGTGTTCATAGAGTCATACAGACGTACAACATGGAAACAGACCCTTCGGTCCAACCCGTCCATGCCAACCAGATATCCCAACCCAATCTAGTCCCACCTGCTAGCACCTGGCCCAGATCCCTCCAAACCCTTCCTATTCATATACCCATCCAAATTCCTCTTAAATGTTGCAATTGTACCGGCCTCCACCACATCCTCTGGCAGCTCACTCCATACACGTACCACCCTCTGCATGAAAAAGTTGTCCCTTACATCTCTTTTATATCTTTCCCCACTCACCCTAAACCTATGCCCTCTAGTTCTGGACTCCCTGACCCCAGGGAAAAGACTTTGTCTATTTATCCTATTCATGCCCCTCATAATTTTGTAAACTTCTATAAGGTCACTCCTCAGCCTCTGACGCTCCAGGAAAAACAGCCCCAGCCTGTTCAGTTTCTCCCTATAGCTCAAATCTGCCAACCCTGGCAACATCCTTGTAAATCTTTTCTGAACTCTTTCAAGTTTCACAACATCTTTCCGATAGGAAGATCAGAATTGCACGCAATATTCCAACAGTGGCCTAACCAATATCCTGTACAGCCGCAACATGACCTCCCAACTCCTGTACTCAATACTCTGACCAATAAAGGAAAGCATACCAAATGCCTTCTTCACTATCCTACCTACCTGCGACTCCACTTTCAAGGAGCTATGAATCTGCACTCCAAGGTCTCTTTGTTCAGCAACACTTCCTCAGACCTTACCATTAAGTGTATAAGTCCTGCTAAGATTTGCTTTCTCAAAATGCAGCACCTGAATTAAACTCCATCTGACACTTCTCAGCCCATTGGCCCATCTGGTCCAGATCCTGTTGTAATCTGATGTAACCCTCTTCACTGTCCACTACACCTCCAATTTTGGTGTCATCTGAAAACTTACTAACTGTACCTCTTATGCTCGCATCCAAATCATTTATGTAAATGACAAAAAGTAGAGGACCCAGCACTGATCCTTGTGGCACTCCACTGGTCACAGGCCTCCAGTCTGAAAAACAACCCTCCACCACCACCCTCTGTCTTCTACCTTTGAGCCAGTTCTGTATCCAAATGGCTAGTTCTCCCTGTATTCCATGAGATCTAACCTTGCTAATCAGTCTTGCATGGGGAACCTTGTCGAACACCTTACTGAAGTCCATGTAGATCACATTTACTGCTCTGCCCTCATCAATCCTCTTTGTTACTTCTTCAAAAATGCTGTTGGCATTTTTGTAGTTTTACCTACTGGCACTGGCCATTTAGGCAATTAGATATTTTAAGGTGTCATGTTCATCAATACCTATGAATGTCCTTCCATTATGTGTATAATCCTTTCCTTCTTTCTTGCCTAAATTAACTTCACATTTCTCCAAATTGAATAGTATCTGCTTACATCATAATGGCAATTACATTTCTTCTCATATTTTATTAAAATTCTTACTTTTATGTAAAGGAAAAGTACTGTGAATGCTGGAAATCTGAAATAAACACAGAGTTATGGAGAAACTTAGGAGGTATGGTGGTATATGTGGAGAAAGGAAGAAAGTTTTAAGTCCAGTATGAAAGGCTGAAGAGTCATACCGGACCCGAAATGTTAGCTCTGTTTCTCTCTCCACAGATGCAATCAGACCTGCTGAGGTTTCTCAGCATTTCTTTGTGTTTGTTCCTGCTTTTATGTTATCATAAAATTTCTCTTCCATTTACAGATAGTTCAAGAAGTTGACACAAAATTAATTTATGTACAAATGAAAAAAACGTTCTCAACCTACAAAATCCAACAAAGAATAAACCCAATTGCAAATAGGATAAGTTGTGTGTTCTTCAAGGGCCAGACTGATAAGGTTCAAGACTGATGAGTTTTGACATCCATAACTTAAGAACAATCAAACATTGCTTGTAGATAAATAGAAGTGCAATATGTTATGATATTATTTTACCGTGCACTTAGAACTGTGATTTTACCACATTCAAACATTACTTCTCACCTGGTTGCAAAGTAGTGGCAAGAAGGGAATGGATATAGAGTGAAAACTGTGCCCTGATCCATTCATCTCCTCCTTCCCAGCCAGTCCCATCGAGAAAGATATCATCCCTATTTTCAGTTACGTGTTTCACCAAAAAATCTGCGAACCGTAGGTCTGCTGTGGTGAGGTTCAACAACTTCCGTAGCTCTGGATCATGTGTCTGAATCACAGCTTCCTCAATCTATAAAAACACACAATTTATAACAGCTGCCATATTTCTCATTTCCAGCATGGAAATTTATAAAATATTCTTTTAAAGAATGATTGAAGGTAATGTTTGCTTACCATCATGTTTACAAAACATTTGTTGCAACCAATATTATCCTTGTCAATATTTTAAAACTTAGATTTTCATTAAGCTTATTTGTTAAAAATATTAGTAGATACTGTGAGGCTTACATATGGCACTCTAAAACTTAATACGTTTTTCAGTTGGTTTTTCCTATCTAACATAGAATTGCCCATATATATTCCTGTAGATATTGATTCAGATCGGTAGCTTTAGTGTATGATCCTGGGGACTCTGCAGTTAGACTGCCACAGTGCCAGGTTACAATTAAAATGGGAATTGAGGTGGGCATCAAGATTAAAAGTGGGTAAAAAGTGCAGCAAGCAATAAAGGATGAAAAGGCTTCATTCATGAAAAAAAATGTTCTACTCTCATGTCATGGTAAATGACATCAACTCTCAAAGGCACCTTAAAATTATTAAAGCAAAAAGCAAACAATCTGCAACTGATAAAAATCTAGAAGAATATACTAGAACCATAAACATGTCAGTTAACAGGTAAGAAGCCATAACTGGAACTGGGTGATAACACAACTGAGTAATTTATAAATAATGCCAGAACACGGACTGGGGGAGAGAAAGATCCAGAAATGAGAAGCCATGGAAACACTGATAAGAGATACATGTAGACAGATGATTAAATGTTTGAACATACATACTTTCATTCATTTATTGGCACAGATAAGGACGACTTTCTTCCACTCTCGGCTAAGTCCGCAGATGGACGTACACATGGATGCAGTCTCCGCAGGCTCTGTTATGCCTGGGGCAGGTGATGGTTTTGGAAAGGGATGCAGGGGCATTGGTGTGTCAGCACTCTCCTTACACTGTTTCCACCTGGCTTCCGTACATTTTCAACACTAAGTCTAAAGAAGCTTGATGTCTTCCTGGGTGTTCTTCCTCAACAGTCGTGGGCCAGTGATTCCCAGCTGTCAATGGGAATGCTGATCTTCACCAGTGAGGCTTTATGTGTATCCCTGAAGCACTTCTCTCCCATCTGGGGCTTGCCTGCCATTTCAGAACTGCGAGTAGAGTGCCTGCTTGGGGAGTCTTGTGTCGGTCACGCAGACATGCCCAGCCCTTCACAGCCGGTTAATGGTGGTCGGTGCCTCGATGTTGGGGACATTGGCCTGGTCCAGGATGCTGGCATTGGTGCAGCTTTCTTCCCAGCGGATTCACAAAATCTTGCACAGGCAGTCCATATCTCAGTCATGTAGGAGGGTGGGAATCATCACAGCTCTGTATACCATGAACTTGATGTCAGATCTGATGTTGTTGTCCTTGAATGCCTTTTATCTCAGGCAGCCCAAGGCCAACATTCTCTAAGATCTCCCTGTGGACCTTGATGATCAGGCAAAGCCAGGACAGTTTGGTGGAGCATCTTTGTTTCAGATGTTCACAGTGAGACCCATGCTCTCATATGCCTCAGTTCAAGTGCTAATAATAGTCTGGAGTTTGTCCTCTGAGATTGAACACATACATGTGTCATGCACATATTGCAACCAATGACACTGGTGGGGGTGACTTTGGTTTTGGTTCAAAGACGTTGGTTCTGTAGGTTAGTTCCACTCTGATGGTGAGGCGAAGGATTGCAGCAAGGTAGATCAAGAACACTGTTGGGGAAACGATGCAGCCTGGCTTGACACAGGTCCAAACAGGGAATGGATCGATGGTGAAACCATTTATCACTACCATGACTGCCATGTCACCATGGAGCAGGCAAAGAATGGTGATAAATTTCGTGGTGCAGCCAAAGTGGCGAAGGATGCTTGATAATGCTTCCCAGTTGATTGTTTCAACAGATATACAATAGGTCCATGTATACTGTTGCCCTAATTCCCTTTTTTTACGTTAATGGCAGTCTGTTAATAGGACCTGTATTCTCATTAAGCATCACAGATTTTTGTTTAAAGTCATTTCTGATTGGTCTGAAATAGGGCCATGTATCCTGAGTGATAGTATTTCCGATTGGCCTCTCCCACTCCCGACGCTCCCTAACTCTTGTTATTATCTAATTTAAATATGGAACTCAAAGATTGTGAAAGTGTGGATCCCAATGATACGGAAGTCCTGAACTGGGGTATCATAATCATTTCATTAAAAATGAATATAATAGTACATAAATCTAGAAATTAGTTTGTTTCCTCTATGCCTCTGTCTGCCACCAATCCTCACTGTAATCATGGCTGTTGCACCCTAACTCCCCTGTAGCTATTAACTTCTAGACTCACATTTTGAAAATCCAACAGTTTTGAGCTAATCAGCTTTCTCCTTTTGATTTTCAAGTTAAATGTGCCACAGAGTTCTTTTTATAAAGTGACTGAACTGAAGATTTAAGTTGAGGTTGTTCTTCCTGCTTCTCACCGATCCTCTCTGAATCCCTCACTTACAGTTTCAGGAGAGGGAAGCAGAGAGCTAAAGCAACTACAAAACTTCAACAGTGGCAGTGTGGGCACTTATGCACTATCAGAGTTCTCACTTTCAGAATCCTGGAGCTCAACTTTGAACAGAACCTGAATCTAATCCTTGAATGAGAATGTAGGATCAGGAGAGGGAACTGTGAGTGAGAGGACCAGTAAGGGAATGGCAGAAGCTAAAGATTGAAAGATCAACAGCAAGGCAGTGAATTAGGGAATGGCAGAGGCAGCAAGTCAAAGGATCAGCAGTGGGAGGATGGATTGGAAAGCAGGAGAGACCACAAGTCGTAAGGTCCATGCAGCAACCAGGATGGTCACAGAGTGGGACTGGTGGCAACCAGAAGTTATGGAGAAGAGGACTGTTGATGAACATGATTAGCAACAAGTGGAGGTGAGAAAAAGGTACCACATTTCAAAATCTACTTTATTAGAAAGTTATTTCATTTACTAGTGTAGGAATTTGGGAAATAAAATGCACTAATTTGTAGGACATAATGTTTTAATGTTTTTTTCTGATGAGAAAGGCCCTAAAGAACCTAACTATAACTTTTACATTAGCGTTTGCGGAATAATCTGATTTGCTTAGAGTCATCTCTTACAGTCATGATTTTCAGGAATACAACTACAACGTTAATGAGGACATCCTGCACACGGTTGGGAGCACATTTAGGCAGAGGTGGGACTGAGAAAATAAAAGGACATATACAAGTCACTGATGTGAGATTAACGAAAGAGCACATGGATAGACTCATGAAAAGGAAATTGTGAAAAACAGGCATAGGGTCTCATGGCCCACAAAGTCATTCTCAGGTCAATGCAAACATCCAAGGACTGTTGAAAACGGCATTGAGTCACAGAGTTGTACAGCGTGGAAACAGCCCCTTCAGTCCAACTCTCCACGCTGACCAGATATCCTAAACTGATCTAGTCTCATTTGCTAGGATATGGCCCATATCCCTCTAAACCCTTCCTATTCATGCACCCATCTAGTCACCTTTTTCATATTGTAGTTGTATCCACCACCACCTCCTCTGGCAGCTCATTCCATACAAGCACAACCCTCTACGTGAAAAAGTTGCCCCTCAGGTCCCTTTTAGGTCTTTCCCCTCTCACCTTAAACCTTTTGCCTCTTATTTTTGGATTCTCCTATCGTGGGGAAAAGACCTTGGCTATCCATGCCTCTCATGATGTTATAATCCTCTACAAGGTCAGTCCTCAGCTCTGAAGCTCCAGGGAAAATAGCCCCAGCCTATTTAGCCTGTCCCTATAGCTCAAAACCTCCAAACCTGGCAACGTCCTTGTATATCTTTTCTGAACCCTTTCAAGATTAAGAATATCTTTCCTATAGCAAGGAGACCATAACTGAATGCAGTATTCTAGAATTGACCTCACCAATGTCCTGTACAGTCATAACATGACATCCCAACTCCTATTTTCAATGCACTGACCAATGAAGCCAAACATCATCTTCACCACCCTGTCTACCCAAGATTCCACTTCCAAAGAACTATAGACCTGCACTCCTAAGTCGAGGGTAATTCTATTCTGATATTCCAATGGAAATTTTACCTGACAACTAACAGATCTATTTCAACTGGCTGACCACCTCAGGAGTACTTTTGGGACCTAGCTATATATGCAAATTAGTTGATGCACTCGCCTACCTAACAAAAGTTACTAATTTTCAAAAGCAATTCATTTTGAAGACTTGGAAAGTTCTACATAATTACGTGTTTCCTATCATGACAAAAAGGCCCAGACAAGGGATATGGGGAGTGATGATCAGCCACGAGTAGACTAAATGGCAGAGTAGAAAAGAGGAATATATGGTCTCTTCTTCCTATTTCTTACATTCTTATTAACAAGGCCTTGAAAAAGAAAACTGACAGCCTCTCACCTGGTTGCACATTTCACAAAGTAACAGCATTTCCATACGTTTTTTTCTAGATAGCAGTAAAACATATACAATAGCGCCTCGACATACGAATGACCCCGTTCACGAACAAATTGGTTTATGGACAGGATTGTACATAAAATTTTGCTTCAACGTACGTACGAAATTCAAGGTACGAACGAAGGTACGAACGCAAAAAGCCCGTGTGCGACCACATGGTTTCATTATTCTGCTTTGCTACACGCTTGTTGAACGCAAAAGCTCTCAGGCCCCGTGTGATCTCATTCAGTTCGTCTTTGGCGCATGCGCTGTGAACAGCCGTCCAAGCATTCTTACGCTATCCAAACAATGGGAAAAATTGATTCGGTTCACGAAGCGGGTCCTGGAACTGATTAAGTTCGTAAGTCGAGGCACTACTGTATATGGATGTAAAGAGCGAATGAATGAGGAAGAATATTTATTTACAATTTGTGGATGCTTGGTACAAACTGACCTTAAAAAAAGTTCTCAATTTCTATATTTCATATTGACAAAAATATTAAAAATCTATCACTGCATCTTGGCATTGGATTGAAACTAACCATTTACTGTACCAGGAACAAGGATCAATCTGTGAATAGGTTCTTTAATTTTAAATACTTAAAAGCTAGAACTTAATTGAAATTGCTGATCATTGACCAGTGAAACTAATTAGCTGACTAGTGTAGCATTTCATCACTTGCATTTTATCAAGCCATAAAGTAGTATTTGCAAATCCTCTACCTGTGGGGGACAAGGGCTCAGACATCCTGCAGGCAACAAAAACAAAATGGGAAATCACTCCTTTGCACCACAAAGGATCATGTGTCAGTGGGAATTGAAAAAAGGTCCTGAAGCCGACTTCACAAGTACATGGATCCACAGGAAGCGAATCAGTGGATAACGAAGAGCAAGTAGATATTAGGTGCTGGATTCATATCATAAGCATTAACTAATATAAAGGCAGAACCACATGAAAACATATGATTGATTTTATCTAAACCTGAAGGATCTTCCAATTTACAGACGGCCACTGGCCTATCAAAGTTTACTATATTCACTACAGACTTTTACTGAACTGTTCTACAATTAAGGTAATAGTCTACAATTTATGGAATGTTCATTGTTGTGCTGTTAGCCAGAAAGTCAATTTAAAGCCACAAACCAAATTACATTCCAGAATTCTGCACTTACATCAATAACTGCATCACTCAAGTGCTTCTGCTGGCGAAAAAGGATATTTGTTGCCCCAGCAACAAACCCACGGACAGTGACATCAGACAGAAGATGATGCTGCTGCAAAGCCATGTATGGTAAACAAAGATAACCCTGTAAGAAAACATAAATCATGTCAGTCATTGAATATTCTTTAGAAATTAGAATAACAATAGCAATGGAAAGCAAATAAAAGGACTCTAACATAAGAAAGAGTGAATCAGATACAGAGATGTTCGACCATTAAGGGAATTAAGAGGTAAAGGAGGGTCAGAGAGAAAAGTAGAATAGAGACAAAATCAGATCAACCAAGATTTTATTAAACTGGAAACAGGCTTGAGAATCCAGATGGCCTCCTTCTGCTCCTAATTTCGATGTTATATATATGCAGTTACAAAATTGTATCCAATCAATTCAACTTCAGTTTGTCTATTATCATGAAGGAAATAAACCACAGAATGAAGAAAGTGCAGCTGGAAAGATTCCCCATCATTATATCTCTATGGTCTGCAACTAGTTGCAGATTACAGAACTTCCTCCTGAATCAAAAGAACCCTTAGTTTCCACTTAGGCAAACTTTATAAGAGCACAAAGTGTTCATGTTTTTAAGCTTCTAAAGGTGGGAGAGTATGTCTGTGCTGCCTCTCCACTGACTGTACGGAGATTGAAAAGAGTACCATGAAGGAAAAAGTTTAAGTGTAAATATTGACAAGAGAATTTTGAATCTAAAAGTATGAAGATGGCTACCCTTAACAGATTGGAAACACAAAGGCAGTGTTACTTTATGTCCTCTACTTGAGATGATCGTAGTTAATTATAGTGTTGAATGAGAGTCTGGTTCTGAACAAAATGAAATCAACTATAGCCAAGCATGTAAAAGCAGCATAACTCAAGATAAAAGGTTTGTTATCAAAGCTGAATCCAACCTGCCAATCTCTTCCACACAGCCTTTTAAAAAATTTGTTCAGGGAATGTAGGTGCTGCTGGGTGGACCAGCATTTATTGCCCATTGAGTGGTGGTGGTGGCCCAAGGTAGTGGTGATCTGTCTTCTTGAATCACTACATTCTATTTGGTTTATGTGCACCAAATGGTGTTAGGGAGGGACTTCCAAGGTTCTGAACCAGAAACACTGAGGAAATAGCTTCATATTTCCAAGTCCGGATGGTGAGTGGTTTGGAGTGAACTTGCAAGTAGTAGTTTTCCCATATATCAGCTGCCCAGTAGTCATGGGTTGGAAGGTGCTGTTTAAGGAGCCGTGGTAATTTTCTGCATTGTATCTTGTAGATGGTACACACTGCTGCTACTGAGCATTGGTGGAGGCATGAGTGAAAGTTTGTGGACTTGGTGCCTGGATAATAGTAAGCTGTGAGAAGGATTCAGAGGTGCTTCAGTGTGATTTGGACAAGCTTCCCACAAGCACGTGGGAACATGCGTGGCAGATACAGTATAATGTGTATGAATGTGAGGTTATCCACTTTGGGAGCAAAAACAGGAAGGCAGATTCTCTGAATGGCTACAAATAGAGAGAGGGGAATATGCAACAACACCTGGGTGCCCTTGTAAAACAGTGAGTGAAGGGAAGTATCCAGGTGCAGCAGGTGATCGAGGGAAATGGTATGCTGCCCTTCATAGTGACAGGATTATGTATAGGACAAAGGATGTCTTACTACAATTATACAGATGTTGGTAAGACCACAGCTGGAATACAGTTCTTGCTACAGAGTGCATTGAAGGTATACAATACTGATTACTGGGATGGCAGGAGGATAAATTTGCTGGAATTCAGAAGACTGAAGATGGATCTCATATAAACCTATAAAATACTAACAGCGCTCGGCAGGGTACGTGCAGGAAGAATGTTCCTGATGATAGATGAGTCCAGAACCAGGTGTCACTGTCTAATGAAACAGGGTAACCATTTAGGATTGAAATGAGGACAAATTTCTTCACCCACAGAGTGATGAGCCTGTGGACTTTGCTTCCACAGAAAGCAGTGATGGCCAAAATAATTCATGATGTCAAGAATGAGTTGGTTATAGCACTTGGTGCGAAAGAGATGAAAGGATAAGGGGGAGAAACAGAAACAGGTTTCTAAGTTGGATGATCAGTCATGATCATAATGAATGGTGGAACAAGCTCAAATGGCTGAATAGACTACTTTTTCCTATTTTCTATGTTTTAGCTCCTTGAGTATTGTTGGAGCTGCTCTCATCCACGCAAGTCCATCACACTTTGGACTTGTGCCTTGTAGATGGTGGACAGGCTTTGGGGCATCAAGAAGTAAGTTACTCTCTTCAGGATTCTTAGCCTCTGGCCTGCTCTTGGAGCCAAGGTTTTATATGGCTAGTCCAGTTCAGTTTGTGGTCAATGGTAACTCCCAGGATGTTGATATTTGGGGAGGATTCAGTGATGATAATGCCATTCAATATCAAGAGGTGATGTTGAAAATGGTCATTGCCTGGCACTTATGGCATGAATGTTACTTAGTGCTTGTCAACCCAAGCCTGAATATTGGCAAGGTCTTATTACACATGGATTTGGACTGCTTCAGTATTGAGGAATGCAATCATATTGCATTGCACATTCATCAGTGAACATCCCCACTTCTGACCTTATGATGGAGGGATGATCATCAATGAAACAGCTGATGTGGTTTAGGCCTAGGACACTACCCTGAGGAACGTCTGCAGAGATCTCCTTCGAGCTAAGACATCCAACTATCACAACCATTTTCCTCAGTATGGAGAGTTTTCCCAAGTCCCATTGAATCTAGCTTTGCTAGGGCAGCTTGATGCCTCATTTGGTCAAGTGCAGTGTCAAGGGCAGTCACTCACTTCACAGTTGGAATTTAGCTTTTTTATCCACATTTGAACCAAGGCTGTAGTGAAGTCAGGAGCTGAATGGCCTTTGTGGAACACAAAATAAACATAGGTAAGCAGACTATTGCTAAATAGCATGATAACTAATGATAGCATGATGTTGACACCATCCATCACTCTACTTCTGATCAAGAGTAGCCAGAGGAGGTGTAACTAGATGTGTTTGGCTTATTCTGATTTTTGTATACAGAATTCTAATTTTAGGATTCTAACATTCCTGGGCAATTTTCCACATTTTCAAGCAGATGCCAGTGTTGTACCTGCACTCGAAAAGCTTGGCCAGTGTTTGGCAAGTTCTGAGCATTTTGCTAGTATGTTATCAGGACCCACCATCTTTGCAGTATCCAGCATGTATAATTGTTTCTTGAGATCACATAGAACAAAGTGAATTGGCTGAAGACTGGCTTTTGAGATACTGGGGACACCTGGAGAAGTTGAGATGGATTATTCCCTTGGCAGGCCTCCTCTGTCATTGAAACTGGGGATATTCTCCAGTGAATAGTTAAATTGGTCACCACCATTCATGACTAGATGTTGCATACCCACTGAGCTTAGATCATTGGTTGTGGAATCATTTGGTCCTGTCTATCACTTGTTACTTATGCTGTTTGGCATGCAAGTAGTCTAGTTTTGTAGCTTCACCAGATTGACACAACATTTATAGGTTTGCCTGGTTCTATTCCTGTCGTACCCTCCTGCACTCTTGATTGAACTTGGGTTAATCGTCTAGCTTGATGACAATAGTACAGTGGAAGAAATGCCATACCATGAGTTTGCAGATTGTGTTTAGAGTACAATTCTGGAGCTAATTACAACACATGGTGCCGCATGGACGCCCAGTCTTGAGTTGATAAATGTGTCAGTATTCCACTTTGCACAATATAGTACCATACAATTCTGAGGGTTTACGCAATGTAGAGATGTCTTTGTCTCCAAGCAGTCTCTAGGTTACAAGTCCACCACAAAACCATGAAGGCAGCATATCTTCTTTATTCCCCACCCTGAATAACACAATGAATGCTATTTTAAATTTTCTCTCATCAGAATAATGTTGAGTTTTGAACCATCTCAGACAGGGTGAAAGTCTTAACTATTTTTAAGCAAAGAACTTGTATTTCTATGGTCCATTTAATGACCTTAAGATATCCCAAAGTTCTTTACAATCAAAACAGCTCATTTGAAAATTAGTTACTGTTACAATGTTGGGTGTGGGAGCATCAAATTACATACAATATGCTCACACAAATAGCAACAGTTATTTAAAATAACCATGATAGGCCCACAGATGCTGGAAATCTAAAATAAAAAAGAAATGTCAGAAATACTTAGGTCAGGCAGCTACCGTGGAAAGAGATGTAGAGTGTATAATTGTAGATAACCTTCCATCAGAATTAACTATAATGGTTTAATGATGCTGGTTGTGATGTAACGTTGATCAAGGCACACTGGAGAACTTAAAAAATCTATTGTTCTTGAAATGTTGCCATGGGATCTTTCATATCTTGGAGTCAGACCATACAGATCTCAGTTTAACAAAACATTCAGAGAAATGCACAATCTTAAATATGTACTCCCTGCACCATCAGAAAAGTACGCAGTATGCTTTCAATGTACATAATACACTGCCATGGCTTGTCAGGGTGTCCTGGCAGCAGCGACAGTGAGACGACATCCACCACCTGACACACATGTGTGCACATACAAGCAAGCACGCACACAGACACACATTCCAACATCATCACTTGGTCAAAATTCCTATCTAACAGGAACATTGGAGATCTTTAACCACACAGATTACAGTGATTTAAGAAGGCAGCCCATCAACTTCTCAAGGGAAATCAAAGGTTGACAATAAATGCTGGTCTTGCCGCTAACACTCTACCCTCAAAACAAACTAAAACATGATCACCTAAAAGGAAGCTTATGTTCATGAAAGACAAAATACAATCACTTAAAATTGTATTAGGAAATAGAGAAATACAAATATCAGCTTGTTTATCAAAATGTACAATGAAGTACAATTATACAAGTATTTTGTTACATAATTTTTGACGAACAAGCTAAGGTGCAGTTTTACCATATTTTAGCAAAACACTGCTAGATTGTTACACTTATGAAGAGATCTCATCTTGCTTTAGATAAATATTTAATTGAGGTTAATTAAATTGCACTTTTGGCCTCTAGGTTTAGAAAAATATTCAGAATAAGTCCATTTTAGTATTTAAGTCTATATAGTACTTCATTCAAAAATGACAACTTGCAGACATCTTCTTGAATTCCAATCAAAGTTAAAATGCAATATTTTTAGAAATTACCTTAGTGAAAATAGCTAAGGGCATTCCATATTGATCTTCCTCCAGTCCAGAAATTAGCCCTGGGACGATCACTGTCCGGCCTGTGTTAGCCTGTGGTTGCACTGTGATTGGCAAGGTTGGGGAAACTGAGGAATCTGATGTAAATGCTTCTTTTTTGTCAGAATTATCCTTTTCATCCAACACATCTTCCTTTACCCCATTATCAGCATCAAGAATGCTTGGATCCAAAGTTTCCCAGTCACTCTCTGATGAGTTGGATGAAATGTGCTGTGGCGGTCGCAACTGCCGCTGTTGTTTACTATCTGTGTGCTCCGACCTCTGTATATCTGAAAAGGTTACCACCTTTTCCATTATCTTCTCATGATGATCTCCTCCTGGATATTTTGCCTCTACACTGAATTCTGAAGCAGGGTTTGAAATGTCTGACACAGAAATGGAAACATAATCTTCAGCATTCAAACCGTGTTCTTGGAGTGCAACTTCTTCTGATGTGCTTTTTCGTGGTCTGTATTGCGATGAATCTGCTAGACCGTGTTCTACCATTCCTACAACAATCATAAAAATATAGATTATTAGTTGAATAGAATCCAACTGAAATGCTAAACCATTATCCAGAGTTAGTAACCAAAATCAAAATTTGCAAATGAACCCACATTACAGAGAATAAGGTTTTGCATAGTAAAGCTTGGTAATTTAGCTTCACCACAAAAATTAACCTTGGCTCAATGGCAACACTCAAGTCATGGAATCAAAAAATCATGATCTGCTCTCCAGAGACTTGAGCATGTAATTCAGACTGACACTTCAGTTCAGCACTCAAGGCATGCTACAATGTCATAGGTGCCATCTTTTGCATGGAATGCTAAATCAAGGTTCCAACTGTGTTCTCAGTGGATCTCTGAAGAAAAATTGAGAAGTCCTCCTAGTTCCTCAACTAACATTACTAAAACTAGATGACCTGGTCATATCTAATCACTGTTTTTGGGATATTGTAATGTGCAAAGTCTTTGTCATGTTTCTCTACTTTTACTTCATTTCAAAAGTACTACATTGACTGCAATGTATTTTGTAAGGTTCTGACTTCACTTTTGATGGTGCAAATGTGTATGTGCCTACCTGGAAAAAGTGACAGAACAGTCATCAGGGTTCCAACCAGACGATTTACTGGTGACAAATAAAACAGAACCTGTAAAGATAGTTCTCATTTTATTATCATTCACATGATACAAGTTATACTTTTTCAAAACTCATTAACAATCCAAGTGTAGGAATTCTTTAAACTTTCAAGCAGATATTACAAGTTGAAACCCAGTAACTCTCACCTCCGACAAATGTGTGAAAGTGCTGAGTGCAGCAACAAGGTCAAATATATGGACTGCTGACATAAAGTCAATTAACTCCTTGTGTGTTGTCAATTTTATTCAAAGCTGTAACTCATAATATCCGGTAGTGCAAGATTTTGAACGTCTACCAAATAAAAACAGAAAATGCTAGAAATACTCAGCAGCTCAGACAGAAGCTATGGAGAGAACAGTTAATATTTCAGCCTAGCAACTTGAATTCTGATGAAATTCATTGATTTGAAACATTCGTGCGTTTTCTCTCCACAGATACTGCCCATCCTGCTGATTATTTCCAGCATTTTGTGTTTTTAATTCAGATTTCTAACATCTAGAACATTCAGTTCTGAACATTTATGGATTTGATAAATTACTACGCAGCTAATGAAAGCACAGTAGATCTAGTGTAAATATATTCAGAGAATAGTTTATTCAAACAAAAACCCAGCTTTCTTATTTTGTCCTGATGGCATGATGGATGCAAATCTCATCTGACTGCTCTTTTACAGTTTAACAACTATTTTATTGTATTCATGCACTGCACACCTTTATTTCTAGATTCAAACCTTGTTGAAATTTTGGAATTCTGTGTTTGAGATTTATGCACTATTTTCATGAATCAACTCATCAAACATCAAGCAATGTTGGTTTCATCAATTGTGTTGTAACATCACTTCTTGATGAGATAGTTTGTCAGGAAAGGAGTTGAGGTCACAACCTTATCAAATACCACAGTAAACTTGAGGAGCCAAATGGCTTGTTCCTGCACCTAATATGTATGTTTGTATGGGGAATGTGTTCCCACAATATTGTCAGATAGGGAGTTCCAGGATTTTAACCCACAATCAAGTAATGTTGATTCATGTCCAAGTCAAACTTATGTCTTAATTGGAACTTGGAGAATTGGAAATAATGGTACCTATTGCCCTTTTCCTTCTGGAAAAAATAGGCTGAAATGTGACAGAAGGTGGCTTGGTGATTTGTTACAGAGAATCCTTCTAGGTAGTACAAACTGAAGCCACTGCTGACAGTGGTGGGAGGGAGTAGAAGGTGGATACATGGGTACCAATCAAGTAGGCTGATTTATCCTTGATGATGCTAAGCTCTTAGAGAGCTGTTGGATCCTATTCAGTCCTGACTTATACTTTGCTGGGATACAGAAGCTTTCATATGTCAAATCATGAGCCTCTCTCCAGCAAAGCCAGTCTTGAACCTCTTCTGCTAGCCACAGCATATATGTTACTGGAACACTTCAGTTTCTGGTGACTGAAAAATGTTGACGGTGATGATAACACTACTGACACCAATAACACTTTTTTTTGGAAACACTCATTGCTTTACTGATGATATGTAGTATGACATTATATGGCACAATGTATGGCACAATCATCCCAAACCTGCATACCGATAGATATAGACACGCATTTGCTTTATTATTGCAGTGTGTGAACTCCTTTGCAGCAGAAAGTAAATATACTAACACTGCTTTAACACGAATAATAAAAACAATCAAGCAAAATTTCTGACTATCAGCTAATTAGCTGTCACCAGGATTACTTACTTTTTTCTCCAAAAGAATTAATTTGAAGAGAATTACTGTCTGTAAAATAAAATTAACAATTTTCATCAACCAACCATCAATCCATATCAGTACACTACCCCAAATGTGTGCGCTTTAAATTTACATGCTAAGCTCTTATTGAAAGCCTTCTGAGAGTCCAAGTAAACCACATCTACAGGCTACCCCTTATCAACTCTACTAGTTACAACCTTAAAAAATTCCAGTAGATTTGTCAAGCATTATGTCTCATTCATAAATCCATGCTGACTCAGTCCAATTCTGACACTGTTTTCAAAGTGCTCTGCTATTAAATTTCTATAATGGATTCTAGTATTTTCTCCACTATTGAAGACAGATTAAACAATTTATATTCCCTGTTTTCTCTCTACTTACTTTAACTTAAATAATGGGGTAACAATGGCAAACTTCTATCTAGAAGAGCTGTTCCAGATTCTTGAAAGAAAACTGTGACTACATCCACAATTTCTAAGGCCACTTCCTTAAATACTCTGGGATGTAGATCATCAGTCCTTGGAGATTTAACCTCATTAATTTCTCCAACACTGTTTCCTTATTAATACTGATTTCCTTCAATACATCCCTTTCACAGGATCCTGTGCTCCCCAAAGTTTTTGGGACATCATTTATGTCCTCCTTTGTGAAGACAGAACCAAAATACACATTTAATTGCTATGCCATTTCTTTGTTGCCCCATTATAACTTCCCTTTTCTGACTGTTAGAGATCTACCTACATTACTGGACTTACTAGGACTTCCTACTTGCAGAGGCCCATCCTGATCAAATTACTCTCATATAAGATAATATTTTCATCCCAGAAATCAGCAGATGAATTTTCTCTGAACTGCTATGAATGTAATTACATCCTTTCTTAAGTTAGGAGACCAAAACTGTACACAGTACTCTGGATGTAGTCTAAGAACCAGTTCAGCTGCAGCAACACTTCCTTAATTTCACACTTAATTCCTCTTGTGGTAAACAGCAACATTACATTTTCCTTCCTATTCACCTCATATACACCCGCACTTCAATCTTTTATCATTCATGCACCTGCACATCCAGGTTCCTCTGTGTCATTCAGTTCTGCAGTGTGTCTCCAGTAGGTTGTAGCTTCATAATCCTGCACCCTTGGGACCGGGCCTTTACCAGACCAGAGAATTGGCTGAATCATGTGAGGTCACCTGTCAGAGTCAGCGATCAAGGGAGTTTTTAAACAATTCCCTTCTGTACTTCCATTCTTCTTCTATTATCCTAATGGTACTGACTTATATAAAGGCATTTCCCTGTGTGAACTGAGGGTGACCTTCGATTTATGGGTAGCGCATTTACACAGGCACTTGTCGAAAGCTGGTGACCAGTCTTCTTTGTTTGTTTTCTTATGCAAATCAGGCAGCTTGATTTGCCTAACATATTTTGGTTTTGCTTTCATGAGTTTCACTTGCGTTATGTATACAGACATCATCTCTTGTAGGTGCCAGAATACAGAGGTTGCCAGACCAGAGGGTGCTAAGTTAGGGAGGTACAACCTGTACTGCAATTTTCTTATTCCAGTGACCGTGGTGCTCACTTAACCTATCTAAATTTTTTCTTGACTCTTTATGTCCTCTTGATAAATTATTTTCCAACCCATCTTTGTGCCATCAGCAAATTTAACTACCACTATGTTTGGTTCCTTCATCCAAGCCTCTAAATGTTTAATTGAAGAAAACTTTAGCTCATCTAAAACTGTTTGTTAGACATCACTGTGGGGCTCCAATGGTAACAATGTAGGAGTGAAAGAAAATCTACTCGCTAATAATGAATAGGCAGAAGTGTCACCAGAGATGGGTAACCTCACTCAGCTAGACAACAATGAAAAAGGGTGGATTTAGAAGATTAGTCCTTTTGGAACAATTAATATTTCAAAAATCATGAATGTACAAATTTGCTCTTCATGACAAGTTTAGGGAAAATAAAAGGCTACAGATAATGTCCAGAGTCTCTTCTACAAATTAATTCTGATCAATTAGCAATTTTCAATATTGAAATGTATGCTTGACTTTTATTAGCGAGACATCTGATGTAGAATTTTTTTTGCCTGACTGAAGAACTAATAATGGTCAAATCTCATTATCTTTAGCATCATTGTGTACTTTAACAGTGAGAGAGAGAGAGACACACACACACATACATGTATATTTATAAATATACTAAGAGAGAGAGAAAAGCGATAATTAGGTAAGGCAGTTGAAAGCAGAATAGAAATGGTAGGCTTTGAGAAATTTTCTGAGGCAGTAATGTGGAAAGAATTAGACTTAAGCTTAAGATTTTTAAACTCAAAGTCCTTGAAAGCTATAACTGGTGCAAACATTGAGTTGAAACAAGAGACCACGTGGAAGTTTAGAATAAGGAGGTGGAGAGTGCTGGGACATAAGACTAATAAGGGTTGTACAAGGTAGGAGAGTATAGGAGTTGGGATTTAAGAATTAAAGTATATATTCCCAAACTGACAGGCTGAAGTCAATATCGCAAGTAAGAAAGTGGAGATTGTGTGCAGAAAAGTCAGAGACTGGGAATTGTCTTATATTTAGAATACTACATCAGAATGTCTTAAAAGTAATTGTTAACAGTTCATATAAATTGTCCAAAAGTAGGAACCTACATTTTGGAACACAAAAAAAATTCAGAATTAATGCCATTTATAATTCATACATTTAAACATCTAGCTACTGTTACATTTTCCATTATGTCAAGATTAAAACAGTTTCAAGAGTAAAACAAAAGCAAACTAAATCAATGGAGAAATTGTTGCTATTGAACTACTGTACCTTATGCCTGAAATGGAGAATCAGATCCCGTGGAGACAGACCTAAAAACAGAGTCCCAATTTATATGAAATGACAATACAACTGTTAATCCTTCCTAAATAATAGCATAATTGCGATAAAAATTAACAAGTACTAAAACTAAACTCACTATACTTCTTCCTATTCTTTTGACAAGTAGAAAACTTGCCATCTGTTTTCTTTAATGGATACTAGACTTGTTGAAGAATCATAGAATGATATTGCACAAAGGAAGGTATTCAGTTCATTATATTCTGCAGGCTTTTTGAAAGAGGTATTCCACTGGTTCCACTCCTTTGTCCTTTTCCAATATGTTTTTTCTTTTGAACATATATTCAAATTTAATCAGCTTCCATTATCTTTCAGGCATTGAATGTAATATCACAATATTACAATGTAAAACAAAATCCTCATCTTCTTTCTGAGTCCTCCATCATTGGTTGCAGTCTTGTAAATTTCCGATGCATCCTCCCTGGGACTTACAATAAATTACAACACAGAATAAATAGCACAGAACAGATGAACTGCTCTGTATTGACATTTACATGCTACACAAATCTCTTCCAATTTGGTCTACCTCATTTCAGCATATCTTTGATTAGATTTTTTTTTAGATTAGATTAGATTCCCTACAGTGTGGAAACAGGCCCTTCGGCCCATCAAGTCCACACTGATCCTCCGAAGAGCAACCCACCCAGACCTATTCCCCTATGTTTACCCCTGACTAATGCACCTAACACTATGGGCAATTTACCATGGCCAATTCACCTGACCTGCAGGACTGTGGGAGGAAACCGGAGCACCAGGAGGAACCCCATGCAGATACAGGGAGAATTTGCAAACTCCACACAGACAGTTGCCCGAGGTGGGAATTGAACCCAGGTCCCTGGCACTGTGAGGCAGCAGTACTAACCACTGAGCCACCGTGCCGCCCATCCTCTTTCTCTCGTCACTTACAAACTTTCCTTTTATAACCATTTAAGCTATTTGACTCAACCAGTTCCATCATTGCAAGCTCCATAATCTAACCACTTATTAAAGACATTTATTTTTGTCGGATTTATTTGTAATTATGTTGTTTTTACGACCCTAGCTTTAGATTTTCTCAAAAATGAAAACATTCCTTCCACATCTCTCTAATCCAATTAAAAATTTAATAGTTGAAGTAGATTTTCTTAAAGTTTTTTTCTATAAAGAAAAAATCTCCAACCTGTTCAATATTTTCCAACAGCTATACTAAAATCTCTTAGTCCTAGCATTAACCTTGAAACCCTTGAAAATGCAGTACCCAGCATTAAACATAATTGTCAAGCTGAAGTTGGACAGTGATTTATAAAAGTTTACTATAATATCCAGTATTTTGCATTCTATGCCTCTATTTATAAAACCAAGGATCTTGTTTGTTTATTTTTAAATGATCTTCTCAACTTGTCCTGCTCCAAACGATTTAGGTCTCTATTCTGCATCCATTTTAGAATTCTATCAACTAATTTATATAACCTCTCTTCATTCTTCCTATGATAAAGATTGACCTCACAATGCTGCAGACGAAGGCTATTTTCTTCAGCGAAGTTTAGAAGAAACCTAACAAGTTATTTCAAACTATGAATGAGCTAGGTAGGTTCTTTACACAGAGTTGTGAATGCATGGAATTCGTTGCCAGCTGTGGTGGTGGAAGCAGTCATTGGGGACATTTAAGCGACTGCTGGACATGCACACGGATAGCGGTGAGTTGAGGGGTGCGTAGGTTAAATTACTATATTTTACATTAGGATTAAATCTCGGCACAACATCGTGGGCCAAAGGGCCTGTTCTGTGCTGAACCTTTCTATGTTCTATGTTCTACAGATAAGAACGGAACAGTTCTGTTTGTCAGAAAAACCAAAGGTCATAAAAACGAGACAGTTATAACAAAGTCCAATATCCATTACTCCGTTTTTAGTCCACAAATATTTTCAAGTGTAGCAGCAGCAAAGCTATTCTCCATCCTGTAAATGCTCTCCTATTAAAATAATTATGTGGTATAACTTGAGCTCTTGTATACAGCATCTTAACAGCACAGTTTCAGCACAGGAAATCTGCACACACTCATCGTAATTTAGTTAATTATTTCTGTACTCCCAGAAATACTCCGGATTATATTCACAAGATTATTCACTGATGTGCCCAGTCCCACTATATCAAGTTATCTAACGAAAAAGCGAAGTGAAAGGAAGTCAGAAAGCTCTCATAGTAATTGACAGTATTGACAACATTGCAAACCTGGTCTTAATCATGATGGCTGTAGTACATGCAAAGAAATAAAAGTAAAATGAATTTTAAACTAACAGATACAGTAAAAAGAAAAATAAATTGTGCTTTGTCTTCAGGTCTAACAAAGTCATAGAAGGCTCCTAATTACAAGGTACAGCTACTGTTTAGCTGCTAAATTACTCCATGCTATGCATTAGTTATGGAAGTAATGAGAAAAGAAAGGACAAAAAATGTACTTTTAGTGGGGACTTCAATGCCTACCAATAAGACCAGCTCAGTCATACTATTAGCGGCTGAACTTGCCACGTACTAAAGGTTCACCTGCCAGACTGGAGCTACGTATGATGCTGAAGGAACCAAATACAAGAGATGAACCTATTTCATATTGTTTTAAGCAATTTACACACATCTTTCCATGAATATATTGGAATGAGTTGACCAACGTAGTCCTTGAAAAGTCTCATCTTTAATCCAATGCCAAGGTCAGTGTTTCCAGCAGTTTGGTCCCTTTTCTATCTAGTCATATTGTAAGGATGTTTTTAGTTCTACTGGGCATGAAGAAATAACATTCAGACATACACAGGAGATGAGTCTTGGTCTCCACATTCATTGTATGTTAGTCACTCCTACCAAAATTAACATTGATGGAGCTGCACATGTAAGGAAACAGCATGAGTACAGTACTCAGAATTTGAACATTTAATACTTAATTTATGTTATATGAATGGTGGAAATAAATGGTTAAAATGAGTTGACTGGCTGATTTTGAATTGGTTAATGTCCAGTAAAAGAAACTGATTCTCAATGAGTTTAAATACTTCACTGACTAAAGACCACACAAACCATCGTCATAAATGAGACTGTTTGAAACAACCCTTTATTTTGTCCTTAGAAAAGAATAAAACTATTGCTGTGTTGAAGCAAAATAAATAGAACAAATCCTGATTCCAATCTTATTTATTCAAATGCAAATGATACAATTTTGATTCACTTACCTAAGCAAGCCTGGGAGCCTTCTAACGCGTTTCCTCCTAAAGAGCTATTCATGTGTTCATAAAGTTCCTAGTTAATCATTTTAGAAAAGTAAACATATAAAAACATTTAACCTCCAAGATCTGCATTAAATTCTACAATAAGACCAAATACAAGCTTATGGATTCAATGCATTGGAAGCATTGTATAAGTGTATGAAATATGTGTTGGAAAATCCTTCTTCTAACACGTCAGTAAATCTGATATCAAGTACTTGTCCAATCTTGCATATTTTATTGCAATTTTAAAGTATTTTAAAATTATAAAGGGTATGGGCATCACTGGCTAGCTCAGCATTCTTTGCTCATCCCTAACTGCCCAGAGGGCAGATAATGTCAATCACGTTGCTGTGGGTCTGAAGTAACATGTAAGCCAGACCAGGTGTGGACAGTAGTTTCCAGCTTTAAAGAACATTAGTGTACCAGAGGGGTTTTCCAACAAGCAACAACAGCTTCATAGTCATCATTAGACTATTAATTGCAGATTATGTGTTATTGAATGCAAATTCTACCATTGATCATGGCAGTATTTAAGCTTGGCTCCCCAAAACATTACCTAGGTCTCTGGATTAGCAGCCTAGTGATTATACCAATAGGCCATTGCCTTCCAAAATATACTTGTACTTCAAAAATCTACAAAGCCTTAAGAATTTGAACTTTGTAATAAAGTTTGCGTATGTAAAGAAGCAAAATTAAAGAAAGAATGATCATTTTTTGTTACTGAAAAGGCACTTCTTCAAACTTAGAAGGCAAGCCATGGAGAAAAAAAAAAACTACAGATGCAATTACTTTGACAAGACATTTCAAGCATCAACATCATGATTTCCTAATACTGTGTGATGAATTCCTTTTGTGTTGTACCAACCTGAAGGTCACTCAGTTAACATTGCAACATTCAGTGGACAGACAGTTCCAAAACATCAGTCACATTCAATATCATCTATGAACAAGAGTTGGGCAGATTGAACGGTTTTCAATAGGTTACTTAAAACAGTTCAGTGGTCACTGAAGTGCAGTTAGTTGAAGATGACAAACAGAGATAGAAGGGAGCCCTGTGCGAAAAAGAACGGTTTAGCTGAATTGCTGAAAAGGCAACTGAAGTATGTGGAATCTGAACAGTTAGAGATTCAGTGGGAAGTTAATACCAGTTGGATGGCTTGTGTTTTTAGTAGTTATTTTAGGATTTAGTATGCAGCTCTGAAAAATATGGGCTCCAGAAAAGTCCAAAGATATCTGGGGTCTCAGATAATGCCACGTGACAATAATAGTTCAGTGTGGTGTGAGCTGAGGTAATTATTTACTTTTTGTAGTTGAGTCAAATTACACCCCAGGAAATAAATTCAGGTCAATACTGGCTGTGGTGAAGCTTGCTGTTTGTGAAAAGATGGCTTGTGAAGAAATGTTAGTTTTCCAGGATTCAGAATGGCACAGTCCCAGAAACAGAAAGTAAACAGTCATTGAGATAGTCCACGACAGAGTGGTTTTTGTGGGAGCTTTAAGGCCAGTCTAGCCAAAGCGAAGAATTGTAATCCTTTGTGAAGTGTAAGGAGATTTGGTGACCCAATGTGTCACTAATGTTTGGTTTGGTTTGGTGGGGCGGCAGGAGTTAATGCGAAAGAGACAGACTGAGAAATCTAAGGGGTATATCAATCATGATCACTGTTTGATGTGGGATGTTTTTGTTGGTTTCTGGACAAGTTTATCTGTTACCCGTATTTGCCCCATGTTAAGTTTTGACTCTAAGTCATACTTACTTTTGCACAGTCTAATCCTTGTTTTTGTCAATAATGTTTGCTTCAATAAGTTTTGTTTGTTCTTTTTTGTTGACCAAAGAAACCCAACTGACTTATTTCGAATACTAAAACATTGACAGTCTAAAACCTATACTATTAGCCATACTACTAGTTTAGTTAAATTTAAAACTTTGTTATGGCCGCTGGTGGAGGGGCACTAAAATGGAATTAGTGCACCCCTCAAATCTGAATCATAACAAACATCTAGGTGCTTACATCTGGCATTGAAACCATAAACAAATGAATATAATTGGAAGTGGGGAAGTAATTTTTTAAAATGCCAGTACAGGTGTTTTGTGCACTGGAATAAAATTATATTAACCTAAATGTCTTTTGATGCACGTATATTTTTCCAGCAGAGTAGGATACATTTTAATACTTTAAAAGTCTTGTCCATTGACAAACTAAGAGATAGGATTTATGTGAAAAACTAAGAAACAAGAAATTCAAAAATTATTGCCAACAAACAGGATATTGAATTTGAAATGTAAAAGACGAGTTTAGAATTAGAAGCACACAAGGTGAAGATAGAACAGAAGAGCTCAGAAGTGTAATTTCAAAGCAAGGAAAGAAGAGATCATTCTTTTTTCTTTGATGAATGAATTTGATAAATGTGCAGTCATTATTGCTGGTCTTCATGTATCAAGTTGCACAAAAGATGAAACAGAGAAGGAAAATGAGGAGATGGATCTGCAGTTTTCAAGTACAGCTTTTGGGTAGAGGTCAAGAGTATTTTTTCTAAAGAGGAGTAAGATTGGCGGTTCTGAAATAGTTACAGATAATACTTGAGTAAAGGGAGTAATTTATACTTTCAACATTCCAGGAAGGAAAGTTTGGTAGTCACTGGCTTAGAAGGAAGGGCACTAAGGGGATACAAGTTGTATCTAACAATTAAGATAAGCTTGGAGAAGGGAGGAAGGGTGAAGAAACAGGGCAAAGGTAGGAAGAAGCCTATGTGAGCTAGAAGATGAAGGGAGAAATTTGGCAGAAGCAGCTGTAACAATTGCCTCAATACTAGACACAAATAAATCTTCACCTTTTGATGGAGTAAAGGCTGGAAGAGGCAAGGAAGACAGATTTGAACAATTGGTTAGTTATCAGAAAAAAAGCACTAAGCTATTTTTTTGACTCTCACTTACTCCAGAAGAATGAGCAATTTTTGCAGAGGAAAATGAGACATAGTAGTGCTCAAAATGGTGCTACCAGATCAGCCGATTGGCAAACAGAAGTTGATTAGTGTTTGGACTTTTGACCAATTATCGATGATAAATGCCTTTTATCTGTTGGGAACAAGACAATGACAAGTGTTTTGACCTCCAGCAACACAGGTGCTGTCTCTTGATCTCTGTAGTTAAAACACATTTTAAACCTGAAGGAATGAGTTCATCTATCCTTCAGCAGTTATTGCAAGCTGTGACTTTTAACTGGTAAGTCACAGACTTTTACAAGTGAACTACCCACCTTGCATCTTTTGCAAACTAGTGGAAGTATCTGAAGAAAGATGACTGAGAAACGATGTTCTGACCAGCATAAGAATTATAAACATCATCTTAGCAATACATGATTAGCAACCATTCAGCTGGCTCCCAGTTTTTCTTTGCCATAACTTCGTCTGTGTGCACATGCATATGTAAGGGGGAATTTATGAAGGGATCAGAGTTTTAATTAGTCACATTATACGCCATTATATACTTTTTATCTGTAGCTGTGTCTAATTACTTGCAATAAATAGTAATTCTTGAAACCTGATTTGTGCTTTCTATCAACTTGGATCGAAGATTCAAATTAGGAAATTTTATGTGCTTATTTTCTGATCCTTAACTTTTGTGATGACCTTAGGAATGGGGAGGCTTAATTTCTAGTGTGTTACCCAAGTGAGTTGTGACAAAAGACAAATGCACCATTACGGCATTTTGGGTGTGGCAAACAGACAGTAGGAGGTACTGTGTGACAGAGAGGTTTCATTAATGTGCATGGTAAGATATGTTTCCACCAAAGCCAAGCGATTATTCACAACAAAGGTTGTCAATAAAGGGTATTTTTAAACAATGAACCAATATCCTCCAGGGAAATGTGGTTGGAACAGTGATTGATGATGTACTGACAGAGTCAAAAAGGGAAGTGAGGTGAGGGGAATGGGAAAGGCACATGAAGCATACTGAACTTTAAGTCATTCGGTCTACAGAACATGAGTGTTGCTGAAAGAGATATATTTTGTTGAAGCTTTTTGTCTTGTAATTATCGGGACAATTTGTAAGAATACCAATTCAAGGGGAAAACCACCATTTATACTCATGATAAGAGAGTACCAATTGGTTGGTAAGTAGACTCATATTGGTAGAGGTTTAGCCATAGAGAATACTCACACTCAAGTAATGCGCTTCTTTTAACATATTCATTAATGAGATCTCCATATACAAAATTGTAATAATCCTCACCTTTAGAATGGAAATCTGTGAAAAATCTTTCTCCTCAAAATAAGCGTGTGTGATGAGCTGCAATTTTGCTTGTAGCAACCCATAAAGGGGCTATAGAAAGGAAATCACAAAAAAAGTCAGTTTCAGCAGTTCACTAAGTTTGATAGTCATTAGCAGTTACTCAAAAATGGTATCAGCAATTACATAAGAGCAACTTCTACCACATAAATGCCCGAATACAACACAAATGTTAAGTGACAGCCAGAGTACATTGAAAACTTTGTGCTGAGTCCCCACATTTTGTGTACTCCAAATTTAGTACAAGAATTAACATGAGATAAATCAAATTTTGTAATAAAATTCCAATATAATACAAATTTTAGTATCTTGAAGAAGTTGAAGTGTAGCACTACCATGAAGTGGTGGCTGACAAGTTTATAATCATACTTCTGTATAACGAGTTACTGTCCTCAGTTGTATCATCAGAAAGATATATAAAGGGAATGTGTAAATCATTCATATGAGAGAGAGAGAGAGAGAGAGAAGGACTAAAATTTGCAGTTGTCTGATCCCAAGTTTTATTTCTCCCCAGTAAAGAAAATTACAAAGCATATTCATAAAAATGCCCCATGGTGTGCAATAAAATCTTTCATTGCCTGAACTCCATGTTTGAATTGCTGTAATCAGACATTCATCACTTTCAACAACAAACAACATCCTATATGATGCTCACAAATGTGATAAACTTGCCCACACATCTCAACCTGTTCACTGCCACAGCTGACTATAACATCTTCTTCCTTTCCACTGCCATCCAACTGAATGGAGCTTCTCTCATTTAGCTCCATTCTTATTATCAGAGTGTCAATTCTTTTTTTCCTACCAATGCTTTATCTTGTCAGCATCCCTCTCAACTCTTTCATTTGTTAGTGAGTTTTGAGAAGATTTGTAGCTCAGGTTGAGGTTCTGGATGTAAGTTTGCTCGCTGAGCTTTCATTTGTTGTTAAATTTAAAAGCTGTTTATCCGAGGTGCATGAGCAGAAATCTCTTCCAGTTAAACACTAGGAAAGGCTGAAGCCATTGTATTCATCCCTACTCTCAATTTTGTTCCTTAACTGCAGACATTCTCTCTCACTCTCTGTCTCTCTCTATCTTCCCCACCGCACCCCGAGCTCCCCCCCCCCCCCCCCCCCTCCCCCCCTCCCCCAGGCAGCCTCCTGAGGTTGAACCAGTCCAATCACAACCTTGATTTCATATCTGGTTATGAGAGGAGCTCCCTCCACATATCCACTGCATCACTGGACCACATATTTCCATCTCCATAATGTCATTTGGCTTGACCTCCTGTCTCGGTTCATCCGCTGCTGAAATCCTCAATCATGCTTTCCTTGTCTCCAGAATGATAATTCCAAAGCAATCCTGGCTGCTCTCCTACATTTATACACTCCATATGCTTGAGATCAGGCCTTTTGACCATGCCTTCAAAATTTAAGCTGTAATCTTTGGATTTCCTTTCTTACATCTCCAGCTGTTTTCTTTACTCTCTTCCCTTTCGAACCTGCGACACCTTTCACCAAGTGATTGATCGCATGATTTTACGCCTTCTTTTATGGCTCAGATTTGTTCTATAATTCTCCTTAGCACTTCTGAATGTTTTATTACATTAAAGGCACTACTGTTACAACCCCCATAGAGAGTGGCCAAACCTCAAGCCAAAAGAACACATCAAAGTTACAAATTTGACAAATAATTAAGAATCCTTTCAAGGAAGCTGCTTCTTACTGCTGTTCCATGTGAAATCGATTTCTTTCATAGTACCCAGTGTACTTCCAGTTTTCCATTCTTCTTTCCCATCACAATATGTGGCATTATTTTATGTCAACATATCCAACATTTGTGTTTAGCATAAGCAATCTCCATTTCTTTGTCTAAGAGTTGGTTTTGTCGTTTCACTTCCCCATTTTGATGCAGCCATTTAGGGTTTACTATGTGAGATGTTGAATATCTGTGATTTGCATGTAATCTGAAAAGTGTGAGAAATAAATTGCTGTTCACTGCTTAAATATAGAGAGCTGAATATGATATTCTTTTAGCTAAGTGCAGATTGCTTTTGGAGGATTTTTTGAGGTAAGGCCTATGGAGTTTTCTTACCGTATTCCCAGAAACTCAACATTTTAACTAATTACTGCACACCTACGGCATCCTTCCACCTGTCTCCAGCCCCATTTTACCACAGCCAATTCCAGAACAATTTGCCACTCAGTGGATATGTGCCAAAAGACTGACCTCCTTGCACCTGTGCCATCTTCAAAAGGATGCTGTATACTTGGAGAAGCCTGGCGATCCACCACTGCCCCTCATTTAATGGCACTGCAGCCACAAAACCAAAGAGCTTATGACACATAGCCAGCGAGGCTGAAACTCCTTCACACATACAATTCCCATTCTCACATCCCAGTCACTGCTTATCTATAAGGACACCTTTCCTTAGCTACATCCCATCTAAAACACCATCTCTACGTCATTGCTAATCTTGTTCCCAATACCCACTGAAGACTGGCAACTTGTCACTGTTCAGTGGGGGCACATCATACACAAGCAAGTATTTGGACAATTCTAAACATGAGCTTTTATTTACAGCCTGCAAAAGCAAAAGTGAAATGAACAGAGGCTGCAGTTCACCACCCCACGGCAAAAACAATGCTGCAAGATGACCAATGACAGTCCATAATGGTCTGCTGCACCCAGCTTTCAAAGGGTGTCATTCAGGTCCTGCCTGCCTTGTAGGGCCTGAAGCAGCCGAGTTCTGTCATGCACAAGGACAGCTTTCTCCTCCCCAACGTCCTCATCCTCCTCCTTGGAAGACTGCTCCTGTTCCTTAGCATCTATCACATCAGGCTGCAATTGTGTGGAGCACAGCATGCCAGGATGATGCAGCACACTCTGCCGTGCTGTACTGGACAATAAGTATCTAAATGCAAAATGTTGCTATGCAGTTCATTATCATAATTTGTTTCCTACTGCCTCTGTGAAGTGCCTTACAGTATTTTAAAGTTGCTTTATAAATGCAAGTTACTACTGCTGTTGTTGTATGGAGCTATTTGAAGAACAGCAGATGAGGTCCTCCATAATTCTGGCTGATATTATTCCTTGACCAACACCAATTCAAAAAAAACACTATAGATTACCTGGTCATTTACCTTGCTGTTGGTTATGGGATCATGCTGTATACGTTTTTGTAGTGATTACACTCATATCAATTCATTGCTTGTATAGTGCATTCAAATGACTGGCGGTCATGAAAAGCATCACATAAATACTATTAATTAATTCACTCACTTGCTTTTGAGCCTGCTGAAGTGACTTTGCACTTTATAGGGAAAAATCTCTCCAAAACCTTGAACAAAATCTGATGCATGTCGATGACAAGGTGTGATATGAACTGAAGCATATAAATCCAGAAAGCTTGTTAAAAATGCTGCTCTTTTTCATTACCTGCTCAACAGCATTCTACACTATAAACTACTGATAAGTAACAAGTCACAAAAGTTAAAATTGCTGAGAAAATGCTTGAAAGCAAATACAAGGAAGAGTTAAAAATCACATAACATGGTTAGCACAGAAATAAACTCTTCAGTGCAACTAATCCATGCTGAAGTCAATGCCATATTTGAATCTCTCTCATCCTTCTTTATCTTCTTCCATTACTATACCCTATTCTTTTCTTGCTAATTATGTTTCTCTAGATTCCCTTGAATACATCTGTGCTGTCATCTCAACCACTCCTGTGTAAGGAGAAAATGAGGACTGCAGATGCTGGAGACCAGAGTCGAAAGTGTGGTGATGGAAAAGCACAGCAGGTCAGGCAGCATCCGAAGAGCAAGAGAATCGACGTTTTGAACGTACGCTCTTCATCAGGAATGAGGCTTGTGGGCTGGGGGTTGAGAGATAAATGGGAGGGGGGTGGGGTTGGGGGAAGGTAGCTGAGAATACAATAGATGGATGAAAGTGAGGGAGAAGGTGATAGGTTGGAGAGGAGGGTGGAGTGGATAGATGGGAAAGGTGATGGACAGGTCAGGAGGGTGGTGCCACGTTGGAGGCTTGGGACTGGGATAATGGAGGGGGGGGGAAAATGAGGAAACTGTTGAAATCCACATTGATCCCATGTGGTTGCAGGGTCCCAAGATGGAATATGAGGCATTCTTCCTCCAGGCATCGGGTGGCAAGGGTTTGGTGATGGAGGAGGCCCAGGACCTGCATATTCTTGACTGAGTCGAAGTGTTCAGCCATGGGGCAGTGGGGTTGGTTGGTGCGGGTGTCCCAGAGATGTTCTCTGAAACGATTCGCAAGTAGGTATCCTCTCTCCCTGGTGTAGAGGAGACCACATCGGGTGCAACGGATATAGTAGATTACATTGGTGGAGGAGCAGGTAAATTTTAGTCGGATGTGGAAGGATTAATACTCCTGTGTTAGCCAAGCTCCATAGTGCAGCCTCTCTTAAGAAATGTATTTGTGGTTGTCATAGTAATGGCATATAATTCTAATTTTCCCCACACGTCTCTCTGTAATACCCTATGTAAGCTTTGCTATTGTATCTTTTGTAGAGAACGGTGTCTCAGCCTATTCAATCTTTCCTGCTGGGTACAGCTTCTCAACTCTTGTATCATTTAAATTACTTAGTACCTTCACCTCTTTCCATAACATACAGACAAAATTGTTTGCAATATTAATGAGTGATTGCAGCAAGTTTATATACAAGCTTAATTACCTTCACTGCTTTCCAATTCTCTCTTTTGAAAATAACTCAATTTTCTTTAAAAAAAAAGTTTTATTAAATGCACTTATTAAATCACTTATACATTAGCTTTTGTTTGATGTTCCTCCTCCGAAGTCTGGAAAATGAGATGGAGACATTGCTGGTAAAATTTATCTTACGTGTCTCTGATACACAGTCCAGATTTCACTGCAGGAATAGACTGATACCATAGTTAGTAGAAGGTTGAGCTAGTCCAGCTAATCAGTTGCTGGATCTCTTCATCAATAGTGGCATTTTGAGAGGGTTGCTGACAAGGTATGGGAAATGCTCAACATATTTCAGATTCCCTCTTTCAACAGATAATGAAGGGCAATATATAATTGAACAGGTCTGGGTGGAGATGGGTATTGTTTTGCAACATTCAAGGACAGGCTAAGTATTCTGGATACAGAATTGAAGAGATTGAGGATGGACTACATATCTGGTGCAGAGTGAGCAACGACAATTCAATCGTACCACACTGTGGGTCTTGGATGTCTATCGTAGTCAGTTTAGTTTGATACAGAGGCAGCTGAAATTAAAGAGTTTACTGTTTACATGGTATTTAATGCACATGCCTGAAGGCAGTTGATCTTTGATGGAGTAAGAAATTACTGTCAGCGGTTTATTAATAGTATAGGGGTTATCACAGAGCCTTGAAACCAGTGAGTTTGTTCAGACTTCCTGCTCTGGACAGTTGCAGTCATATCATCATGAAGCAGTTGCAGGATTGTGATAAAGTTTCAAGAACATAGAAATCTCTGGAGAACAACTGACTGTCTCATGATTTATTGAGGCATATACTTTAACAGGCCAAAGAATACCAGCACAGATATGATGAGCTGAATTGCCTTTTTCAGTATGGCTCCTATTGTTATTCTCAACACTTTTCTTGGATTTGTATGGCAACAAAGACAATGTCAGAGGGTCCGCTGGGGTGTCCATAGTGCAAGTTGCATTTGTAAACTCACCCCCAATGATTTCCAAACATGGCCCATAGCTTTCCAAGACAAGTAAAGCTTCATTGTTGCTAATATAGTTGAAACTGCTAGAAATTGGCTTTAAACATTGAGCAGGAAATATATATTTGCATCCACATTTTTTCGAAAACAGTGAATTGCCATTTTTAACTCTAAAGTCGGCATTTGGTTTCATGTAGATTAGTGAAAGGCAAGAAGCCATATACAACGGGCAACTCTTCTTAGCTGAGAACAGCATTCCTGCAGGCCTAGAGGCTAGCTCCTCAGTCCACTTAATGTATATAAAGGAAAAGATATTTTATGCAGAAAGGGAAAGAAAAATCAGCAAAAATGCAGTTGCTCAAAATCGCAAGTGAGATTTTGTTTCTTTCACAGTTCAAATTAGAATCATGCCAAAGTAGTTAAATGTAAGAATACATATTCTACAATACTTGCCAAAAAGAAATTATGTAAAATGAGGCAGCTATTTTTGAAATATATTTGAGAAAGGTTCAGCCCACTTACCAACCTACTGAGTACACAAACACTCTTCTGAACAGTTTCTCTTGTGACATCAGCCTGCCGAACCTTCAGGGCCTGAAGTTAAGAACAATTAAAGCATTATAGAGACATGCACTCAGTGGCATAGTTTTCAGAACATAACTGCATTGAGACAGTGGCAAACATCAGTAAAATATTAACAAGGTGCAATGATTTATTTGTAAACAGCAAACAATTTTTATTTAATACCAATTCAAGGTTATTTCTCCAAATGCAAAGTTCACAACCCTGTACAGAATGCAGACAGGGAAGGTGCAAATAGAGGAGGTTGAAACAAATAGGACAAACTTATAAATTCTCTCACCTGTTCAGCATTCTTAGTTATTCAAAAGTTTATTGGATGTCAAGATATCAATACTGTTTTAAGATGTTTTTGAATTTTTGTTTAAATGGTAGCCATGTTATTATGGAATATTGCAATGGTTTTCTAATGGTCTTTGGGAGAGACATTATTTAGATATTTCTGTCAAAGCAGAGGCACATGGATCAAATGACCTCCTCCTGTGTTACACCATTCTTTGCCTCTGGGATATTACCATATTTTCCATTTGCTTACGTGAGATATTGTAGGATATAATCACATGTCCCAATGTCCTGATATGGAAGTATTAAATTGATGGCTATACAAAGAGCTCATACAGGTACAATAAGCAAAATAGCTTCCTGCCGTCTTAACAGTCTTTAATACCTAATAACTTATCTGCAAGCATTATAGGACTTACTGTTTTTCACAGAGACAAATTAGATTTGTGAAACACAGACATCTGCATACATTTTTTTAACAAATTAACATTACAGAGTTACCTTCTCCCAGACAGACTGCTCATTGGGGTAGACATGGCCTGCAGCAGTCTAGTTTAGATGTACCTAACACCTGCCATCACATCGTTGCCCACAGTTTTGAACATGGATTGGCATGAGACTGAACTGTAGGACTTTCATTAAAAGAGGCTATTTGGGACATAAACCATATGGGACTTTTTGTGGATAAAGATCTGCTTAACTTTCTTCATCATCCAGGCCCTTCCTAATCCTTTGACTTCTAGTCTACCAAGGAGAAGGTAACTGTTTTCAGAATCCCCAGTTATGGGTTAACCAGTAAAACATGCATCAGCTGACAGTTTGGAAGATCATGATTAGTGCCAACAGACAGGACAGCGACATGAAGGGTAGATGAGGATCTTCAGCCTTAGCATCTCACTTAGGAGAAGGGCAACGGCAAATTCAAAGTTGCATTCTTTCAGCTGCACACTTGTGGTGTGCGCTGTAATGGTGAAATATGGGTGGGGACAAGGATGGTGGTGGCAGACTTCAGTCATAACTCTGCACAGGTGGGCTCAAGGCAATGGTTTCTGCGCATTGATTGTGTTGAGCTTACGAGGTGATAGAACAGATCTTTTTAGGTTATGAGCTGCTGTCCTCAATCCAGGGAAGGAGAAGAAAAAGAACCTTAAACACAGCCAGCTTTCCATGAACATGTCAGTATACCATCCCTGCTTAGTCATTCATTCATCGCAGTCAAAATAGAAAGAACTACAACACAAAGAACTAACTAACTACTAGTCATAAAATGAAACATGGAACGATCGGGACTCTAAACAACTCTACAAGATCAGGGCATAGAACAACCCTCATATCCAGAGTGTCAGAATGGTTTTAAAAAGAAAAGATAAGATGATTCAGCACTCAAGCCTTAAAGGAAACTTGATGTAAATGTTCCTAAAGACATGGTGAAGAGGCAAGAACTGGACTATAATCTAGCCACAGGAACTGTTGATATCCCAGAGAGCAACATTAGCACTAAAAATTCAAAGAAGTGAAAGGACGTTACGAAAATACATTATCTGAGGTGATAGGATTCAATAACTAGAAGAACCAGGACTACTCTGACAACAATAATCAAGACACAGACAAGCTTCTGGATGAAGTGTACAGCACTCACAGATCTGACAAGAAATGACCAGCGAGGAATGCCAAACCAAGAAAAATGAATGACTGGTGTTGGAAAACAAGTCTGATGAACTCCAAGCAGCTCTTAACAAAAAAACAACTTAAAAGTCTCAACACATAGATCTGCAGACAATTTATGACCCTAAAACCAATGATGTGACATCCATCCTCTCAACAGTTGGCAATCAGCCACTAATAAATGGGAATGAGGTTCTCTATTGTTGGGCAGATCACTCTGGCAATCTCTGAAACAAACAATCCATGAATGCAATGATTGCACTTACTCATTTCCACAACAGTACACTCTTTCACAATGGGCTCTGGTGTTACAGTGGTAGTGTCTCTACCTCAGAAACAAAAGGCCTGGGTTCAGGTTCTTCATGTTTCAGAAGTGCATTATAACTTTTCTGAATAGGTTGATTATAAACAGCTACATTTTGGAAGAACTTTCTCTTAATCATTCTCAAAGATCACAAAACAGTTTTCTATGCATAAGCTGGCATCTGCCTTTGGAATCCCACTGGAGGTATTGAGGGATTTGTATGATTTAGAAACTCAATGGGGTTTTCTACATAATCAACAATCAGACTATTCTCCAAGACTGCCTGATGACTCCATAACTTATGCCTACAAACAAAACAGGAGCAAGACCACCTGAACCAATTATCATGAAATATTACTTTTAACAGTAGGAGGAACTTATTTTCTTAATTTTGTTTTGCTCTTTTCATTGACCCTATGACTACCATCTTTGCAACATGTAAAATTGAAGGAAAGTCCTATGAACAGAAAAATTACTTCCATACATGTTCATTGATCTGATCAAGGTTTTTGACACAATAAACCAGGAAGATCTATGGAACGCTTTGTACAAATATGGCTGCTCTGAAAAGGTCAGTGTCATTCACTTGTTTCATAATGACATGATAGCCATCGTGATGCAAAGTGGTATGACATTGAATGCTTTTCTTGTCACTAACAGCAAGAAGGAAGGCTGTGTATTGGCTCCAGTTGTGTTTGTTGTATACTTCCCAGCCATGCTCCAGAATGCATTCATGACACAAGGACACATTCAATTCAGAACAGATAGCAAACTTTTCAACTTATAGAGGCTCAAAGGTTTCACAAAGGTTACTGAACATCAATCAAGTGAAAAACTATCTGGGGACAACTGCACTCTCATAACAAATATACAAAAGGCCATTCAGACGCTGCTTGTTTAGCTTCAGAACGTTATGACTTGACAGATGGGTAACGTCTGAAGATGTTTTATCTTGTAGCGAACTGCCTCGGTCATGTATGCCAAGATCCCAGTCACTACCTTTGACACTAACTCTAACCCCTGCTTAGCACCAATGTTTTCCTATCATGGGAGACATTAGGTTGGATAATAAAATCAACCATCACCAGGCAAAAGCAAGATCAGTATTTATAGAACTGTAGGGTCATACAGCATGGAAACAGACCCTTTGGTCCAACGAGTCCATGTCGACCATGTTCCCAAAATAAACTAGTCCCACTTGCCTGCATTTGCTCCAAATCCCTCCAAACCTTTCACATTCGTGTGCTTTCCAAATGCAATTTAAATGCTGTTACTGTACCTGCATCTGCCACTTCATTTGGCAGTTCATTCCATACACAAACCACTCTCTATGTAAAAATGTTACCTCTTGTGTCCTTTTTAAAATGTTCTCCTCTCACCTTTAAAATATGTTCTCCAGTTTTGAATATGTTTTGTAAATAGCATGGATACCTGCCTTACTCCACTCATCACTGCCTGTCTCTCAAAAAAAAGACTTATTTATTCCTATTCTTTGTGTTCAGTCTGCCCACCAATTCTCTATCTATGCCACTATACTGCCCCTAATCCCATGCACTTTTAAGTGTGCATGCTATCCCTCATATGGAACCTTAATGAAAGCTTTCTGTAAGTCCAAATAAACCTTACCCACCACCTCCCCCTTATCAACTCTAGTAGTTTTATCATCAAAAAGTTCCAGGAGAAGATAAATCCATGCTGATTTTTGTTCAATCCTGTTACTAATATCCAAGCATTCTGTTTTTAAATCTTCTAAAATGGTCTAGCATTTTCCTTATTACCCATGTCACATTAACTGCTTTATAATTCCCTGTTTACTCTTTACCCCCTTTTAAATAGTGGGATTACATTAGCTTTCCTTTAATCCAAACAGAATCTTGATAATGACCACCAATGCATCCACTATTTCTAAGGCCACTTTCTGAAGTATTCTGGAGTGTAGATTATTGGACCCTGGGAATTTATAGGCCTTTAATGTCATCCATTTCCCCACAGACACTGATTTCCTTTAGCTCTCCCCTCTCACAAGAAAGGGGAAGTATAATACATTCTCATATACTTGCATTGTTCAGATGAGAAATTATGTGCAATGAGTTTAATCAACAGTTTTAGTCTTCCGTTTCCAGCTGGTCAGGAGTACTTATCTGGCTGTGAACGCAAATCATTAAAGTTATTTTTTATTGAAGGAAAATTTACCTTGGCTTCAATCTGTCGATAGCAGGAAACACCGTAAACCGTCTTTCGATTTCCACTCCTTGGAGGCAAATGAAAATAAATGGTGTCTGAGGAAGGAGAAAATCAAAAACATAAAATCATAGAAAAGAGCTGAAAATATATTTCAGAGACATGTGAATAAAGCACTTCTGATACACAGAGAGCTTAAATGGTAAGTTGAAATGATCAACAAATAATTGAAAGGTAAAAATACTAAATTAAGTGACAATAGCATAAAAAAAAATGACATTTACAAACAATTGTCACAACATTTATACACAACACTTGTTATAATTGCAATTGATGTCACTACTTGACAAGTCAGATCCTAGAATGAAACCTGGCTTGACAGATCATATCTTCTTTTGTATTTTAATGTGGTCATTCAATGACATGTAAGTACATGAGGCTGCAGATTCTTCAGCAAGAAAATAGAACTTTATTACATAAAAAGAAACATGATGAAATAAAAAAACAAGCCACCATTTGAAAGGTTTTAAAACATACAGTCATACAAAATTCTCAATTATTCCAAACAGCAACACTTTACAGCATCAAATCCACAGAGATTACCTCTCCAACTCAAATCTTTAGCTTGACTCAATTAGTTCATCCAGTTTTCTTTTCTGTAAGGTCTGAAGGTCTTGCATAAAAACTCACAAAACTGAAAGCTTGTACTTGCTTGGTTTTTTAATAATCTAATTTTCAAGCCAACTTGGAAGTTACTGAAGTTAATGTTCTGCTATGGTAACTTATTTATTTTGTAGGAGAAAGGGTGTATATTGTGCTTCAGATCATAGTCAAACACCCTCTGACCAGATCACTTTCTGTGACAGAGGATTCCCCAGGCTCACCACTCTGTGGGTGAAAATTCTCATTATCTCAATAATAAATGACTATCCCTTATCCTTTATCTGTGACCCCTGGTTCAGGCTAGCACTTATCTGTCTAGTTCTGTTATAACTTTAAAGGTTTCTATAAGAACTTCTCTCACTTTTTAAACTTCAGTGAATATAGTCCTAATTGATCCAGTCTCCCTTCATAGACAGTCCTGCCATCTCAGGAACTAGTCTGGTAAATCTCTATTGCAATCCCTCCATAGCTAGAACATTCTTCCTCAGGTAAGGAGACCAATACTGCATATAGTACTCCAGGTGCAGTCTCACCAAGGTCTTGTACAATTACAGCATAACATTCCTGTTCCTGTACTCAAATCTTCTCAATAATGAATACCTGACTGCTGCACCTGCTCTTTAGAGGATCAGCATGGACTCAAAGGGCCGAATGGCCTGCTTCCATACTGTAGAGTAATCCCTGTAGAGTTCATGATTCCACGAATACTATTGTGAATAACTAACCTCCTGACTCAAGATGTATCCACATCTACAGCACACAAATCAGGAGTGTGATGGAATTTACCCCATTTAACTGGGAGCGGCACAGTGGCACAGTGGTTAGCACTGCTGCCTCACAGTACCAGGGACCCAGGTTCGATTCCCGCCTTGGGTGACTGTCTGTGTAGAGTTTGCACGTTCTACTCATGTCTGCGTGGGCTTCCTCTGGGTGCTCACATCCAAAAGATGTGCATGTCAGGTGAATTGGCCACGCTGGATGGCCTTCAGTGTTAGGTGCATTAGTCAGGGGTAAATATAGGATTGGGGAATGGGTCTGCGTGGGCCAAAGTGCCTGTTTCCATACTGTAGGGAATCTAATTTAATCTAATCTTGACTGGATGGCTGCAGCTTCATGGAAAAGTACAGCACAGAACAGATCCTTTGGCCCACGATGTTGTGCCGAGGATTATTCCTAATCTAAAACAAAATAACCTAACTTACACACATGCCAATTCACTGCTGTCTATGTGCATGTCTAGCAGTCGCTTAAATGTCCCTAATGACTCTACTTCCACCATCACTAATGGAAACGCATTCCATGCATTCGCAACTCTCTGCATAAAGAACCTACCTCTGGTGTCTCCTTTATACCTTCCTTCTAATATCTTAAAACTATGACCCCTCGTGCCAGTCAGCCCTGTCATGGGGAAAAATGTCTGATTATTGATTCTATCCATGCCTCTCATTACCTTGTATACCTCGATCAGGTGACTTCTCTTCCTCCTTCTCTCCAGAGAGAAAAGTCCAAGCTTAATCAACCTCTTTTTGTAAGACAAGCCCTCCAGTCCAGGTAGCATCCTGGTAAATATTCTTTGCACCCTCTCCAAAGCCTCCGTATCTCTCCTATAATAGGGTGACCAGAACGAGATACAATATTCCCAGGTGGTCTTACCAGGGTTTTGTAAAGCTGCAGCAAAACCTCGCGGCTCTTAAACTCGATCACCCCTGATAATGAAAGCCAGAACGCCATATGCTTTCTTAACACCCCTATCCACTTGGGTGGCAACTTTGAGGGATCTGTGCACTTGAACTCCAAGATCCCTTTGTTCCTCCACACTGCCAAGAATCCTGACTTT